>NW_021627969.1:0-46200 GCF_004785775.1 Grammomys surdaster
AAAGAGTAATGAATAATCTGAACTGAATTTTAAAATACAAATGTTACCTCCAAAAGTATTAAAAAGACACAAATACCAAGGAATGAGTTGCACAAAAGAACTTCAAGATGATATATACACCGACAACCTTGGCTACTTTCCAAAGGCAGCTGGAGAACCCATGAATGGAGAGGCAGTCCACATGTGTGCACTGCTAAGCATTACTATAGCAACAAACCTTCCAAAGCCAATCCACAGATTAACCACAGTTTCTAGACATGTCTCAGAAGGGTTTTATAAATTTAATTTTTTACAGAAATTGACAAATTTATCCTAAAATTCACATAAAAAAGCAGAATATAAAAGATGACTTTAAATGAATTATAAAATTGAAGGATCTATGTTACATGATTTCAACACTACAGCATGTTTAATTAATCACTTTAGAATACTAATATGCATCTAAAAGACCTATAATAAATTCTTCCATTTGTGGTTATTTGATCTTTCTCTCCTTTTCTTTCAACCTATCTGTCCATGTCTCTGTCTCTCTCCTCCTTTGCATTAATTCCTCTCTCTCTTTCTCTCTCCTCTCTCTGTCTGTCTGTCTCTCTTCCACTGTCTCTCTCTCCTCTCTATCTATCTATCTCTCTGTCTCTGTCTCTCTCTGTCTCTCTCTCTCTGTCTCTGTCTCTCTCTCTCTCTTTTTGTGTGTGTATGAGATGTACTTGTAATTGCATGTGCAAGTGAATGTGGCAGCCAGAGGCCAACCTTGGATAGCATACCTCAGAAATTATTCACTTCATTTAAGACAGGGTTTCTTACTAGGATATGGGGCTTGCTGATTAGATGAGACCTGACCATCTCTACTTCCCCAGTGATTGGATTACAAGTACACACCCTTATGGCTAGGCTCATGTGACTTTTGACAAAGGTGTCAAGGCCACGTGATGGGGAAATGTTGTTCAACTTAAATTTGCTTAAAAAGCAAATTGCATGGGTGATCTGATATCCTTAATCCTTCACTGTGTAGCCAAGGCTGCCTTTAAACTCATGACTCTTCCTGGTTCAGTGTGTTGAATTCTGGGATTGCAGCACATATCACCAGATTCTTTTTTCTTTTATTTCTTCTTTCTTGTGTTCTCTCTCTCTCTCTCTCTCTCTCTCTCTCTCTCTCTCTCTCTCTCTCTCTCTCTGTGTGTGTGTGTGTGAGAGAGAGAGAGAGAGAGAGAGAATCACTTGTGTAGAAATGTGTAGAGTCAAGAGGCTGACATTGGGATTTTTTTCTCAATCACTCTTCACCTCATTTACTAAGACAGGGTCTTTCATGTGACCTGAAGTTCACTGTTTTTGCAAGACTGGCTTGGGAACAAGTCCCCAGGACCCACCTGTCTCTGTACCCTCTTCCCACACTACAATCCTAGGGTTATAGTCATTCACTGATTAGATTTTATGTGCCTGCTAGGTCATTAGGTTCTCATGGTTGTACAGAAAGCACCCTACCCACTAAGCCATCTTCACAGCCACCATTAAGAAAATGAGAAGGGTGGGAAAGATGGCTTAATGGTTAAGAGCATTGGAGGGGGGTTGTTCCAGAGTACCCACGTTTGTCTCTCAGCACCCATATGGCAGTTTACAACTACCTATAACTCGACTTCCAGAGGATTCAATGTCCTCCTTTGGCCTCTATAGGTATCAAACATGTGCATGGTACACAGATGTACATGCAGGCAAAACACCTATATACATAAAATAAATTAAACTTTTAAAAAAATAAAAAGAAAATGAGAAGTGAAACCACAGATTAGGATACAATACTTGTAAATCATAAATTTGTTAAATGACTTGTACTAGCAGGTTCACTGAACTCAGAAATCTCAATTAGAAGACAAATGACTCAATTTTTAAGAGGCAAATGCATTCGATTACACTGCACCAAAGAAGATGTATGAATGGCCGGGAAATACATGAAAAGATACTTGATACCATTATTCATTCTGGAAATGCAAATCCAAACCATTCCACTTCATCTACATAATGGCTACAATCAAAATACCAGATAGTTCAAATACAGGCAAGGTTACAGGACAAATGGAACTTCATTCATTTATGAGGGAACTATAAATGGTATACACCCCTTGGGAAACAGTGGTTTTCAGTTTCTTAGGTTAGACATGTCCTACATGTCAATGCACGCTTGAAATTTTAGCACTCTGGAGGCTGAGGCAGGAGGATCAAGGGTTCAAGGTCATCATAGTTAGTACATATAGGTGCTGTGTCTGTGTTCTCTGTGTAAATAAACAGGTCTGGGGTATAACTCAGGTGATGAAGCCTTTGCCTGGCATGTACAAGGCCCTGAGATCAATCACCAATCACCAGCAGAGAGAGAGAGAGAGAGAGGAAATGAAAGCATATAACTGGAAACTTCTACACTAATATCTCTAGAAGCATTACTTATAAAATGATAAAAATGAAAATAATTCATGGTTCAAATGATAAATATAAAATGTGTATCCATTTCTTTATAGTAAGCCTATATATACACACATGCACACTTGATATATACATACAAATATAAGAATGCAGATAGTGTTCAGTAATTTAAAAAAGACAACATGAATGAACCACAAAAATATATACTGAGTGAAAGTAGGAGAGTCAAAGGATAATTTATCTTATTTAATCAATTTAATATTTTTTAGTTGAGACAAAGACAGGGCTGTCAGTGGCAACTAGACTAACTTCAGGGGCATAAGAGATTGTTGTGAAATGGAAATATTCTAAAAGTTAGTCGTGGTGATCACTATACACAGCTCGGCAAATCTATTAAATCTCACTGAATTATATACTTATGAGAGTGAATTCTATGATAAAGTGTACCTCATTAAAGCTGTTTGAAAATAATTTTCTCATTGTCTTGCTTGGAACCCTCATTAACTATGTAATAACAGTTTTATTGAAATATTAATTCATATCTCATACAAACACACATTTAAAGGATATAATTCCATGGCTTGATATTTCGCATCTTTATAGTTATGCAAAACTAAACAGTTTAACTCTTTCCTTAGCTCTCCACCCTCAATGGGGGGTTAGCCCTTATTAACCATTTACCTCCTTTCTGTGTCTACAGACTTGCCCATTCAGTTTATGTAATGAGACCACACAGTGGGTGGTGGTCTTTTCTAACTGGGTTCTTTCACTTAACATACTTTTGATCATGCCTATGTGAACAAAAGGCAAAAGAAACAAGGTTGGATTTGAGCATACTATGTTGTGGTATGTGCTGGTACCTTATTCTATTTTATAGGAATGGTATGTCTTACTTACTTGTGTGTAAACTGATGAACATTTGGTTTGTTTCTACATTGGAGCTATTATGAACAGCACTGCTATGAGTACTCATGGACATTTTCTTGGGTCAGATGTTCGAATTTTTCTTGTGTGTATATCTAGGAGTTCAATTGATGGGTCCTGTAGCAACTTTTATGTTTAACCTACAGAGATACTTCAAGGCTATCTTCCAAAGTAACTGTTACATTTTACATTCCAACCAGAAGTTAAGATTCTGGTTTCTTTACACTTTATCCCACATTTCCTTTTTTTTTAAATTTTGTTTTTTTAGGAGAATTTTCTATCCCACATTTCTTAATTAACATGTATCTTTGTGGGTAAAGATACATACTTCACTGGATTCTTTATTGTCATTTTCTTGATAGTGATTCAAACTGAACATCTTTTAATGTGTTCATTGGTCATTTGTATAATTTCTTTTCAATAATTTCTATTTAGAGCCTTTGACTATTTTAATCAGCTGTTTTACTTTCTCTATCACTGAAAGTTACTGTTCTTTCTCCTAGATGCAAACCCCTTCTAAACTATTATCATTTATCAACATTTTCTTCCTTTACATGAATTGTCACTTATTTCATTGCATCCTTTACAATGACATCACTTACAAATTTCAACAAAGTTCACTGTATTTACTATTACGTTGTTGCTTTTGCCTTGGCATCATGCTTACGAAACCATGTCCTAATCCAAGGTAGTGAAATTTATGCCTATGTCTTATAAATGTCTTAGAGTTTTAATTCTCATACTTAGATCTTTGACTCACTCATTCAAAGTTAATCTTTTGCATATGAGGTTAAAGCTGCTGACTTTAAAGAAAATTTAATGCCAACCCTTGGGAGAGCTGGAGAACCCATAAGAAAAGCATGCATTTCAAGGGTGAGCGATTGGATGCTAGTCAAGATCACATGAACAATGTGTTTGCATGCAACTTCTTCTCCAATTAAGTTCTGACCAATGGAATGGATGCAAAATGAAGGGATAGAAAGTGATCGACACGCTATCATTTCAAACATGAAATTTCATTCACTCCCCAGTCTTCCCTTTTACAGAGAATACCTTAGGCACATTGACATTAATAAACTGTTTTTGGCCATGTGGATGAAGAAAATTTGCAGAGACGATTCTCAATTGTGACTGAATGTTAGAATCATCAGAGAGGCTTTAATGAAGTACTGACATTTGTCTTGTTGTTGCTATTGTTGACATAGCAGCTCATATGTAGCCCAGGCTGGCCTGGAATTCAAAATCCTCCCTCGTTTCCCGGTACATGGATTACAGGATGGACCCTGTTAACTACTGGCTCTTGGATCTTCAGACGTTTGAGGAAATTAAATTGAGACACAGCCTATGTAACGGCCCGTTCAGCTGCTCGGGTCCATGAGTCAGGGCCTAGCAAGAGAGAGAGTGGGGACGGAGACGCAAAGAATGGAGATGAGACAGAGTCTGCTCTGGAGACAAGACAGAGTCTGCTCTGGTCTCTCCTCAAGTCTCTCCTTTTATATCTCTCCTCAAGTCTCTCCCTGAGTCTCGCCTTTAATCTCGCCTTGAGTCTCTCAAGTGCTGGGATTAAAGGCATGTGCCACCACTGCCTGGCCTTGATTGAAAGGAAATCATGGGTATATCAAGATAATTATCAGAGTGTGCTCAGCTGTTGTAGGCTGTTGAAAACAAGTCTCTTGTTAGGGTATATGGCTCAAGATGGCTACAAAGATGATAGCCGCTTTTTGCTGAGTCGGCTTCCAACAAGCCTAGAAATCATAGTGTTAAATGCTGCTCCAAATTAATTTAACACTTAGCTAAGGTTAAGAGCTCTACTCCAGAAGAATGACTTCTTAAACTTTAGAACGTCACCTATGAGAGTGGTATTCAACCTTCCTAGTGTTATGACTCTTAAATACAGCTCCTTGTGTTGTGGTGACTCCAACCATAAAACCACTGCTACTTCACACCTGTAATTTTGCTGTTATGAATTGTTATATGTAGGATATCTGATATGTGACCTCAACTTGGGTCATGACCCAAAGGTTAGGAACCACTGACCTAGGCAAATATAACTTGATAGCTCTGACTACCTGGATGCCTGCTTTAGTCGACCTGGAGTCAAAGTTGACAATGTTCAACAGGTTTGCTTTTGGAGCTGCTGAGTTGGTCCAGAAACACGTTTCAGGAACTTGTAGGAGGGGCTAAGGCAGCAAGAGGGAGGGAACTTCCATCCCAGTTCCCTAAATCAGCTGGCTACTCTTTACAATTATCAGAAGGAGAAATAACAGTTTATTCTGCTCTATAGCCATAGCTAGTACTCTCTTTAGCTTGCAGAGTTTTAACTGCAAGAAAAGTAAAAGTTATGATGTTAAACATTCTCATTTTATGCCAATGCAGCTTATACCCTCTTGGCTTTAAAGAGATTTCCTACAAGGGAAGACCGTCTTGGATCACTGTATTGATTACAGCAAGATCAGTTTCTCACAGTAACTGATTAAAAGAGTCCTGGATTCCATTTTGGCAACATGTTGAGGCTAAAGTTTCACCATCCAAGCAGGTACTTCAGCTATTTTTTCCAGCTACAGCCCCAGCCACAGTTGGCTAACTCAAGGCTTCCAGAGCAAATAGAAAAATTCCAAGTGTTACAGAAACCCTTTCTAAATAGTTTGGAGGGTGTGAGTCAGCTTCTCTCTATCCCCTTGACCCTCTGAATTCTGAGAATACAAAGGGATTAAAAAAAAAAACCCACTATTTTTATACCTTTTTTTGTTTGTTTTACAAAGACCTTGATATTCTTTGCACTAATTAGTCATCAATTATTCATTAATCTAAGCAACTAGTATGGCCTTAGACATGTTGGGTAATGAATAAAACGGGTAGATTACCTATGTTGCAAAATTCTGTCCTAATCTCTCTCGGAAAAAAAATTTAATGATAATAAATATCTTCCCCCAAACATTCCTGGTATCAAAAGGAGATGGGTGGGTGGGTTTGGAAGAGGAAGTGGATGGGGAAAAGTACCTGACAAACTGGCTGAATAAGGCAGTTGTGTTCCGGATGATGCGAGCAGCCTGTGACTCTTCCTGCTGGCACCTCTGCAGTGTTAATCCGTCATCCATGTGGCCTTCCTGATGGAGTATGACCTATCCACAGGGTACGGGAACAAGTCTAGGTTACACATTACTTCACAGCTGGGCCACCCACATTCTCTGTAGTGTTTTCTTATTATTCTTTCCCCTAGCCAAGCTCCCTTGAGTCCATTTTGAAAACGGGACATTAAAATTATTTTGCCCATATGTCCCATTACTGACATGTGAATTATTCCCACAACCTGGTAGTTTGATGAGAATGAAATTTTATGTGCCACCATGGTATGAGCTACAATCAATTTCCTAGGCCTGGATGGCCAATTGTAGGGGGAAACATACTTTTATAATAGTTTTTTTTTTCTCTTAAAAATGAACCCAGAGGCTTATCCTTGAAAATGGAGAAAGTCCCCGTGTTAAGGATCTTTTCCATATGTAAATTGGGCAAGAACAATTCAGAGCAAAACTGTCTCCTGGGATCAGGCTTGGGTTTCTCTTCTGAAGGACAGCTAGGTGAGTTAGTTAACTAGCAGATGGACCAGGGAACGAGGGCTAAGGTGGGAGTATGTTTCCTATGGAGGTGATTTCAGAGCTCTCATTATCAGCTGACTTTTCTTTTAGTTCTATTTTGCTACTTGTCAGCCAGTGACTTTTGGGTGAGTTATTTAACCCTCTGCTCCCAGTTGACTGTTTGCAAATGTGTGTTTATCTTGGAGGGCTGTCTGGGGATTTAGGTGATTTACATATAAATTAAAATGACTCCTAGAAAGTAAAAGGTGATCAAGAACTGTGTATTATATGGGCAATAATTACTGATCTTTGGCCAGTTATGTAGAAGCTAAGCAAACTTCCTATCGCCAAGGACATCATGATACATCTGATGGAAAGCTAGCAGCTTTTGGAGCTTGCTAGCTCTTCCTCTTAACTCTGTCAAGCATGCCCAGGTGGTAAGTGGGATTGTTTGACCCTGGTTCAAGTTAAGGTCAAATCCTGATCTAAATCCCTAAGCATGGCAACAGCTTGTGGAAGTGAGGAGAGGCCGAGTAGAGTTCTGTAGTTCAGTCTGTGTGTCAGGATTTTTAGTTTAAAATCAAAGTTTATTTTCCTTTTCATGTGAAAAATTTCTTTCCTATATTTTTCTCTTTTGGCTATAGCCTAATACAGTGAATTCACATAAGAAGCAGGATACAGAGTTGCAAAGGTTTATGCTCTCCTTAAAAAGAAACTTTACATTCTATGTGCATAATGACTAAGCATCACACCGGATGCCTAACCATTGGACTCCCCGGTCTTTAAGCAGCATTACTCCTTCAGACCTTCCTGGCATCTGGTTAACAATGTGCAATTCACTACTACCTATGCTTTGTGTTGCTCCTAGTTTTCTGATCCCAAATGGACCAGTTAGATTGTTCAGATAACATGAAAACTGGACAGACAAACAAGAAAGTCATGAGGGCTGGTGAATATCTTCAGGCCCAGGTCCTTAGCCTATGGTTCTCATAGACGTACCTGCAATGCAAGAGGGTGACCAAGGGCTAGTCCTTTTTTTTTTTTTATTAAGAAAAATTGAACACATAATTTAAAGAGGGGTTATTGAACATATATTAACTGTTGTGATTTATGCTAGATACAAAGTACAGTGGGAAAAACACAATGCTCTTAGTTAGTCTATTGGAAAGGCCTTTTATCTTTTATAGAAATCCCAAGGTCTCCAAAGTTTTAATACCATTGACATTTTATTGATGCACTTTTATTAACAAAATAGTATGGAAGTATATTTTCACATATATTTTATCATTATTTACAAATGATAAAATATCCTTTTTTATTATTTTATTTACTTACTTTACATCCTGCTCACAGCCCCCTTTCCTAGTTACCCTCTCCCATAATCCCTTCCCCCTTCTCTTCTCTGAGATGGTGAGGGGTCCCCTGGGTATTCCCCTACCCTCACTCCCATCCTGGCACATCAAGTCTCTGTGGGGCTAGGCACATCCTCTCCCACGAATGCCAGATAAGGCAGCCCAGCTACATGAACATATCCAACAGATAGGCAACAGCTTTTTGGATAGCCCTGGTTCCAGTTGCTTGGGACCCCCATGAAGATCAAGCTGCACATCTGCTATGTATGCATGGGGAGTCCTAGGATCTATCTCATGTATGTTCTTTGCATGGTGGTTCAGTCTCTGAATGCTGCAAGAAGACCATTCCTTTTAACATAAGTTACTGTATGTCAATTTCTTCATGTGGTTGTCCTTCCTGGGTTTTATTAATTTGATACAGAGCTGGACATTTTAGAGGTAAAATTTAACTCGTTCTTATGAAGCACAGCATGCTTTGCCTTTCAATGGCTAAGTATTAGAATATCACATAGAAGATGTCTCTCCTAAATTCACACACATTCTAGCAGTTAGATAGGTCTGTGGGCAGGAGAAAAACATCCTACATCAACAATGTGCTCCAACATTCCATGTAGACAAATCCCTTTACATCTAGAGATGCTGCTTCCAACTCAGAAATTCTATTCTAGTGTTATCATGGCTGTATTAAGTGCACAAAACCATAAAGCCTGCCAAGACACCACAGTACTCTACAGAGGACTGGGATACGATGGCCCAGGATGGACTGGGCAGATATTTTTTTTTCTTATTTTCAGAGTGAGGCTCTCTGTCTTAGACTGTGGCCCCATGAGAACTCAACTGAAAGCTTACTATATTCCCAGGGCTATCCCAATACGGGAGACAGTGACTGCCAAGTTTTCTCCTTCTGATTATTCTACTGCATGTATCTTTGCCTTATCCTTTTCCATCACAGCTGCTTTCTGTCTTTCTCACATAGCCCATACATAAACAACTTAGGTCTTATTTGAAACTGCATGCAGAATTTCAGGCTATGTCTATAGCTGATCTACTTGGGAATCTTGATCGTAGAAATCCCATAAATACTAGCTGACCCTGTGTCTATACTCCATCTCTCCACCATGGGAAAGCTGACCTAAGACCTCCTTCTCTAGTCTATAGATCAGCAACAGTGTGCAGGCAACAACACAAGGATCAAAGTGGGTTTGCTTTCATGTCCACACACTCTGCTCTGACCAGCAGAGCTCACATTCGAAAGGTCTTGCTTGGTAACATCTTCCTATTATCACCTAGTTTGAGACTAATATCCTATAATAACTAGCATTCAGCGACACTGTCATTATTGCTTTAGGTCAGTATGGCAGGACTATTGTTCACTGTGCTTCCTATAACCTTATTCTAGGTCTCTTTGACTATCCAAACCTGCAGTTTGAAAGAATTTTCCAAGAAAATCATACCTTTGGAATCTATCCTGTGGTTCCTATAAAAAAGAATTACTATTATGGCAATTGACTTTGTAGTGAAAAGATGCAAGTATCCAAGCTAGCTTCCTGCTATGGCATGATATGATACATACTCGAGTCTGGATACATGTCTGTGGTTAGAGCATCAACTCCCATCTCTCTGCACATCAGTGTTGGTAGCCTCATTGGTATGCAAACTGTATTTTCTCCATAGAGATTCTAGTCAGTCTCTATCTTATGAAAATAGCATAATAACTCCATTATCCACTTAAATGAAGCGAGCAATGATGTGGATAATCCCAAAATAGTGGAACTATTAAGAGTCATTGAGACTGGATATCAGAGTGAATCAAACAAGTTCCAGCTCTTTCACACAGAGTTGTCATGTAAAGTATACTCTACAAAAATTGAAAAGAGGGTTCAGTGGCCAAATAAGTCTAATTTACTACAGGAAGTACATATAATCTGTCACAGAGCCACTCTTCAGAGTAGTAAAGGGTAAAACATAATCATGCCCACCTGGTCCTTAGAATCACTTCTACTGTCTAGCTGTTTCCCACTCCGTGTAAAAGAAAAGACCCTGGATAACCCCCAGACCCATTACCTTTCTTTTCAGAGGTCCCAGGCGGGAAGTCTTAGCATCTTGTGCTTTGTAGGTGACCCAAAGGCCACTGGCTACATGCTGAACAAAGCAGACAGAATCCCCATACTTGATTTCTGGAACTCCCATGCCTTCCATATCTCTCTTGTGACTGGAATCTATTTTTTCCTTGATTTCCTATTCCACACAAAAATAGAGAAAAAACAAACAAATGTAGGTATGTCTGGTTACATAGCAACTCAATATATAAAACAAATCACTTGTGCAGAATCTGTAAGACAAAAAGCTATTATCAGAATAATCATGTCTCCAAGTCCTTATCTGTTGTTAGTTGTAAAACCAATTCATTGAAGCTTTGGCCACTTCAGAGAAACCATGGAAAACGAAGCAGTTGGTAGGTTCCTTATTGTATTCTGATTTTATGTGCTTCTCTATTATATGTCTGCTTCCCTCACCCTAACATAGATAATGTTAACAAGTAACTTTTAAGTGGTCAGTTAACTCATTTTCAGTAATTGATATCTTCCATAATTTAAATGCTTATCTTCCACAAATGCCACAATTTAGGAGCTTAAAACACCATCTGTTAACATAATAATCACAACAGCCAGGAAATGGAAACAGTCTAAGTGCCTATAGACCAATAACCAAAAAAGTGATATTTTACACAATAGAGCATTATTCATCTGTTAAAAATAAATTTATGAAATTCACAGGTCAATGGGTGGAGCTAGAAACAATCATTTTGAGTGAGATCACCTAGATCCAGAAAGACAAGTCTCATGTGTGGATGTTAGTTTTGAATCTTCTGATGCGTTTATTTCATTTTGAATACATATAGAGATCAAAATATTAGTGAGGGGCATGGGGGAAACTTTAAAGGGAGCAGAGATAGAATTAAATGGTATAAAGGGTTAAAGGAAAATAGTGGAGGGAAGGTTAAGTTAGAGTTCAGGATAGGAGGGCAGTAGAGAATATGAAGAGGGATAAATAGGACTAAAGACCTTTTGAAAAAGTCATATGGAAATCTACTATTATGTAAGCAATTCATACATATACACACATGCACATGCATATGAAACACGCACATGCATATGAAACACACACACACACACACAAGGGGATGGGGAGGAAGAAAAAGAAAGACAGAGAGAGAGAGAGAGAGAGAGAGAGAGAGAGAGAGAGAGACAGAGAGAGACAGAGAGAGACAGAGAGAGACAGAGAGAGACTGGGGTGGCAATGTACTTACTAGACACCAGCTAACACATAAAAAGCTCAGTGCCAGGAACGAGTTACCTCTTTTGCAGTTGTTGGCCAGTGAAGGTCCATAGATCCCCAACTGGGAATCTGAAAACTCTGAAACTGTGAGCCCAAATCAGCCTTTCCTTCTTCTAGCCTTCTCAGGTATGTGTTCTAAGTGAAGGGAAGCTGACACAGGGCCACCTTAGTTGTGGTCACAGTCAGTTCCATTCTTCAGTGTCTTTTGTTTCCCTGTCTGTTCTCTATTACGGAAACAGGGCATATGACCTAGGTAGGCATCCTGAGACAACCCGATGTTCCTCTCACATGCGTGCCTCTCACATGAAATAGATGCACAGTAACTTTGTTCCTTTCCTCATCAATTAGGGCCTCTCTGGTTTTATTCTGTGTGGCCATGGTCTAGTTCCATTTCTTTTTGCTACCTTGCATTGAATTGCTCAGTCGTAAAAGCTGTTGACTAGGCAACACTTTGAATTTTTTTGCAGAATGAAAACATGTGGCATGCTATTCCCTGTGATTACAACAGTCCTCTTCTTCATAATGAAGGGCCTCATGTGTAGCAAGTCCTTATCATGCTCAGCCTTGACTTTAAGTGCTTTGCCGGTTCAGGTAGTAACTCTTACAACAAAGCTCAGATGTAGTTACAAATATTGTCCTAGATCTACAGATGAAAAAAAAATTAAAGAAATAATTTGCCCAAGGTCACCCAAGGAGTAATGTCAGAATGTAGCTGAGAGGTCATTGACTGGGAGGAGTTGGGGAAGGGTAAACCTTAGTTAGAATATATTGTATGATAATATATCTTTCCAAAAAAAATAACAAAATAAGAAGTATACCTCTATTTATGTAAATAAACAAATAAAAATTGAAGACAAGGGCAGGAAGTTAGGAAAGAAATGAGAAGGGTAGGGTCATGAATGAAGTAGGAGATGGGGAGAGGAGGATATGGCTAACATACACTGTATATGTTTGAACATTTCAGAGAAAAAAATTTAAGAACTAAAAATATCCATCTCCCAGATCTGTGTTTCTTCCATTAGTCTAACTGGGACTCAGCCTTCAATTCCTCCTTCAGATGCCTCTTCACCTAGTGTGGAGAGCTAGTGTCACCACGGCATCTCAGCACTGCCTCAACACTCTAAGAAGCACTTAGCATCTCATAACAAATCTATGAAAGGAATCAGGGCAATTAATTGTGGATTCTTAATAGAGAGCTCAGCACCCATGTGACTTATGGAACATTGTGAGCTGTACATATAAAGCTGCGTGATTTCTCTGTTCATATGCCTTTAAAGCCGTGCGATTTCTCCATTCATATGTATTTATTTTCTACTTCACCTCTTACTTCTTTTCCTTCAGACTTTCATAAAATGAAAATCATCTACTTTATGCACACATAATATATTAATTTGAGTAGTATTAATATTTCATAAGAAAATTCTTTATTTTAAATGTGTGCTGAGACATTGCCTGGAATGTTAAAAAATACCTTATTTCTCAAAATGAACATATTCAAAAGAAACAAATTTCTGATTTTGTAACATACACAGGAAAACAGATTTTGATATATCAGGGCTTTTTATATAGGCAATCGTTCAAGAATGCATTCATTCTGTGAAACAATGCACATTTAATTTTTATCATAGAAATATTCACAGTCCTATATATGATCCAGCCAATAACAGGACTTATAATATGTCAAAATTTTCATCTGTTGCCTAGGCTCTAACTATAGTCACTACACTAAAATAGAAACAATACAAAGACAGCTGTTAAATATGGTAACTACACTGATTTCTAAAAATTCCTGATAAAAATAATGCATATTATCAGCGAGCAATGTATTTTGTCATTTTTTTTGTTTAATTAAATATGGCTTTTCCAAAACAAAATAGAAGGATCCATTTCCTACAGTCACTGAAACAAACAAGCCACCATTCTCTATGGAGTGTCTGTGGCCTTGCTTTTACAAAACAGCCTCACCTTCCAAAGTTCTCTGGTGGTCACTGTAGTGGCTACTTCTCATTTAGAAGAAGAATAACAACAAGAAAATTCAGATATCAGACTATGTTACCAAACATGAAACCTACTTAACCTACCCAGCAATTCACAGCACTGACAAATTATGGCAGCGGTGGCCTCAGATACAATCACCCTGTTGCTAGAGATGGCAGGGCTACCCTAATTGCCTTCTTTCTCTTTCCAAGTTCAAAGAGAATACAATCCATTTCTTATATAGCAAGAGCCTTAACAAAACTGGTTTATGAGCAATGGCTTTTTCATTTTCAGTGTTGGGGACCCAACCCAGAACTCCCTACATTCTTGGTAAGTGCTTCATCACTGTTATGACACAGCTCTGGGAGCTCATCTTGATGTATCAAATGTTCCTAGTCTTTGGGATTTTATTGACATTATCACTTGAATCACTTGATCACTCCCAATGGTAACATTTGTATCCTAACATTTTCTTCATATTTTTATATTTGACACCTTGGAAACTTATCTGAGTGAGGAGAGACCTGGAGTTCTTACATATAAGGAAAGGCTCCAAGGCATACTTGCTACATGCACACTGAACAATCCAGAACCAGACCTCCTCTATAAGGACCTGTACACCTCAGGAGGCAATCTCCCTTTGCTTTACCATCCCAAAGTCAGCTACCAGGTAGCTAGGGACACTTCTACAGCTTAAAGCATGCAGAAATCACTCCAATTAGCAACCGTCTTTCTTTGCTCATGGAAACTCCAGTAAAAGTAACATGTTACCCTCCAAGTCTCCCCCTCCCTTACCACTCCTAGATCAGGCCTCCTGATGAGTAGTGGTGCTTTGATGAATAGCCCTGCTTTCCAATGCTAGGACTTGTGAGAATAAAGAATTCTTCCAAAGCTTCCCTTGTGTCTTCCTTCTGGTAGCATGTGACTAACCAGCACAGAAAGAACACAGGGCAACAAACTAGCCCGTCCCACACCCAGAGCCAGGAGACACCTCTGGCTTTTCTAGTCTCATGGTCTCATAATCCTTATAGGACCTATCTTACTAAGGACCAGCTGACTCCTAAAGACAGCAGAAGGCTAGCCTAGAGGCACTCCTTTCATATGCAAGCCAATAATCCAGAGGCCAGTAACCAATCCAAACCTTTATAGAGTTGACATACTCTAGGCTACTATTCCCTTGTCCTAACCACCAGGGCCAAGTACAATCCTGTTATGAGTGTGTGTTTTAAGACCTGCTGAAGCTATTTAAATTCAGCCACTTGAAACCTGCTTATCCTTCCCACTCAATCCCTTTCTATGGGGACCACAAAAAAGATTCTTTCTCCCATCTCTCTGTGCTGGCTAGTTTTATGTCAACCTGATACAAACAATAGTCATCTGGGAAGAGGGAACCTCAGTTGAGAAAATGTCCCCACCAGATTGGCCTTTGGGGCAGTTTCTAAGCTTAATAGTTGATGAGGGAGGGCCCACCTAACTATGAGTGCTAACATGGGAAGATGGTTCTGGCATGGTAAGAGAACAGGCTGAGCAAGCCATAAAGAGGAAGTCAATAAGAATCATTCCTCCATGTTCTCTGCTTCAGCTAATGTCTCCAGGTTCCTTCCTTGAGTTCCTGCCCTGCCTTCCCTGGATGATGGACCTGCAAGGTGAGGTTAACTCTTTTCTCCCAGGTGTTTAGTAAAGCCAACAGAAACCCTAAACTAAAGCATTTCCTTTGCTCTGTTTTCTCACAGGCACTTTCTGACCTAGCTGTATGTGGTTTGGCATATCCCCTAGTTTTCAAAATTGTAACTAACAAAGTCTAGTTTCAAAGCCAATCACTTTCTAGACCACAGCCTTACCATTTCTGCTAATGAGAAAATCTACATTCGAATGCATGGGAGAGACCTTAGTTGGCATAGGAGCTGCTTCCCTGGGTTTCTAAGGCTTTCTCAAAGAGAACAGGAATTTTCTTTTGCATTCAGTGTGGTGCTCTGCTTGAAATAGATTGCAAACAATTTGTTTTATTGTTCGTCGGATATTTGACTTGCATATCTGTATATCGATATCATCTTTGCCTGTCATTGATGGTTTTGAGAAGAAATAGGTTACTTGTCCTGATGTGTGTTGAAAGGCAATAAACATTATTGTCTACATTGACAACTATGAAGGAAGTGCTCAGGAGCACACCCCAGCTGACACATTAGCATTCAGCTTTGATGACCAAGTTGCTGTTCTCTAGAAATAATATCTGCTCGGTGACTACTACGACTCAGGTATTTTGCTAAGTCTTCTACAATGACAATACCAACATCCAAAGCACTGTGTTTACAAAGTGACATGAGTAATATATCTCTACAGACATTTTCTCTAATCCTTCCAAAGGTCATACTGCTTTTACCAACTTGCTTTATTCAGGATAAACTGAGACCTGTATTGATTCAACAGCTTGCTCAAAGCCACATAGCTAGAAAGTAAAACAGAATCTAAACCTGGTATGATTTCCCAGATCCATTTTAACAGATTTATTTGAATGGCTTTTCTATTAGCATAGATAAGTAATTAATTGTATCAATGTCTTAGCTATTTAAAGACCAATATAAAGAAATGGCTGAAATACATACTCTTACTTTATGAGAAAAGCAGCTTTGAGTTTATATAAACTTTAGAAGTTACACACATAAATCAGTTACAAACAGGTAACACGGTATGTATTCAAAGGACAACTGGAGCTTGGTCTGGTCTTTGTCATTTTTTCCTATAAAGCTACCAATATCCACAATATCTATTCTGGTGACATTTTTCAATCTCAATCAACTTCAAACACATCATCACTAAACAGTCTAGTGAAGCTATTTCCACAATCTTTTATTAAAAGATGTCATTTATTTTTATTTTATGAATACGAGTGTTTTGCCTGTACTTATCTAGGTGGTGTGTGTGTGTGTGTGTGTGTGTGTGTGTGTGTGTGTGTGTGCAGAACTTGCAGAAGCCTGAAAGGGTATCAGATCTCCACCCACCCCCTCCCCCAGAACTGGAATTAAAGATGGTCATGAGCCACTTTGAGGGTGTTGGGAATGGAAACTGACTCCTCTGTAGGAGCAGTAGCTTTACTGCTTTATAGCTTTACTGCTGAGCTATTTCTCCAAGCTTTTATCCTCTTAATTCCTCAATATAGGGATATAATTCTAATATAAGAACCCTTTAGAGGCCATACTCAAGCCATAGCAGTGGGGGTCTGGAAGGGGATGGCATTCTGGTAAGATGAGATGATGAAGCAAGGAGAGGAGTTGATAAAAAGTAATGACTAAAGATAGCACCCTACAGTTCCATGTTTTTCAAAAATCCCAATGTTAACAGACTTTCTGCAGGAAAAGATGCCTTTAGACAAATGCTGTATCTCCTTGGAGTTAAACAGAAGTTTTTAGAATGTTAAGTCCCATACTAAAAGTCAAACATCGTCATCTGCAAAAGTAATCAATTCAGTTCTATTTAGTGCAGCATTCCTAGCACCGTTTGGCATCTGTGTCACAGAAAGCAGATACAGCAAGTGCAAAGCCTGCATCTTAGAGTAATCATTTCGGTATTAGTGAGAGAGGTAGATGGAAAGATAGTATGACTGGAGATGGGTGAGCTATAAGGTATGGCAATAATATGGTAGAAGATGTCTGACTGAGCTTCTAATTCACACATGTTAGAGTGAATTGTTATAACTGAACACAAACTATGTGTGTCCATGGACATTGTAAAAATAATATCTTTTTAACATATATTGTAAGCATCCAAAATATTTCAGAGAAAGAGAAAGAACAATGGAACCCATTTAGAGTTGCTGAGTGAAGCCCTTAGGGAAGACATGGTTAGACCATTTCTGTCTACTTATCTCTCCAGAAACTATGAGGAATTAGCTTTGAGTTCACTATACCAGTACAGTCCTCTCATGACCACATCATCTAGAATTAAAGGTCTTAATCTTGCCTTACAAACAATTAGAGCCCACAGGATTTGGCAAAGAGCCTGGAGGTCTGTGGGGCTGGTGACAAAGCCTCTGTTGGGTGGGAAGACAAGGCTGTCCTGCTGGTCACAGCATGTTAAAGAGTGGGTCCATCTGCCTCAGCAGGGAAGCATACTTCCTAAGAAAAAGCCTATATATCTATTTTCATCTTTGGAACACCACCCTCAGGTCAGCAACCCAACTTCCACTTCATGGATTAAAACATATAGCTTCAGAGGTCACCTTCCTGGTCTCCTTTAATTCTCAAAATAATCCTTCAAAATGTACTTCTTTATCCCTATTTTTATAAAAAGACATATCGAGGTTGAACAGCAAATGGCAGCGTCAAGGTTCAAATCCAGATTTCTCTCTCTTCACAGCCTGTGGTTTTCCTTGACTGCCTCTATTTGGTTCACTTTGAACAACAAAGGCTTGGGAAAACTTCCATTAGAGAAGTCTAAATCCTTTGTAGGTTTCAATTTAAAGTGAGTGGCAGTATGTGGTGGTGCCTCTAGATATTTAGATCATTAGTTTGTTTTCTCCTCTCTCCTTCCATTGCTCTACCACCTGTGTCCAACTTTCTGGCATTGTGACAGAGCATTGTCATCTACAAAGGCTACCCTTGAGAACCATACAATTCAATCACAAAATAAAATAAAGACCCAAATCCTTGTGATGTTCTAAGTAAGTTCACTTTGTGTGTGTGTGTGTGTGTGTGTGTGTGTGTGTGTGTGTGTGTTGAGCCACAATCACAGCTATTCACTGCCATATGAGCTATGGATTGGAAATGCCTGTATCCTTCTCCTTTCTGTCTGATGACTTCATGAAGAAACAGTCAGAGGAAACAGGGTCACTGATAAAACCCAACTTCAGCACTACTATGTCCATAGACCTATGTACTAGGATCCCAGCTGCCCCCTTGTCAGGAGGTGCTTGCAGGCTGCTGGGGTTAAAGAACACATGAAAAGCAGGAGGAGTTGTTGAGGTTTGGTCTGTTGTTATGTGTTGTAATGCTAAGTACTAGCCCCAATGTCTAGTTGCCTCCAGGGATGAGGAAATTCTCATGTGCACAAAATGATGCTATGTAACGTTGCTTCTCAAGTTATCTCTGATTGATCAATAAAGATGCTAACAGTGAGTAGCTGGGTGGGGCTTTAGATCTCAGGCTTGGGGTCTGAAGCAGAGACCATGAGGAGAGTGCCATTTCATGAGGGGTCATAAAACCATGGCCACGAGGGAGAGCTAGTTGAAGTAAGAGTGGCCCAAATAGAACACAAGGTTATTTACAGGGAAGTAGACAAAATAGCCACAGAGGGTTGATATCTGCCTAGCTCTAATGCTGTCTTTGCCTTATTACAAATATAAAGGTTTTGGGACTTTTATCTGGAAACTAAATGATCAAAGGCAGGGTAGGAAACCCTAATTAATAGTAATATTTACCACAACATGGAGCAGGAACACAATACTTAATACATAACAGTGATTTGATAGTTGTTTTCTAAATTGATATTCAGTAAAAATTTCCTCCAAGTGGGAACAGTGATAGTTCTCTGCCCTTATACAATGAAATAGGCAAAATGTGAGAGTTTATCTCCATCATTTCAAGACTGGTTCTTAAAAGAATATATAGAGAGGCCATAGAATACATGGCTACACATAATAAAGCATACTTTAATATTATTAATTCAACCTTGCCTGAAAGGAATGTAGTGCTGTAAACTGACATTGAAGCATGACATCTAAATAGTATTTGCCATGCCAGAGTAAATATTAAATCACATTATCTGACAATCCTTAGGGAATAGCCTTGCAATGTCAAGCACGAGGAAAATGATGGGAAATCAAATTCATAGAAATTTGACTTAGATGTTCAAAATAAAATGAATCTCCCTCACTGAGTGTGTGCAGAGATGAGATGATAGCAAAATGATTACACAAGGAAGACAGACGCTGCTACAAAGATGATGGAGGTTAGCCTGAAGTGGGTTTTACTGTGGACTCTTAAGAGCACATTTGTATAGTCCTTGGCCATTTCCAACTGTATTTTTCACACAGTATCCACTGAGATGCTGGAATACACAAACATCATAGTGGGGGATATGTAGGCTCTCCATCAATGGAACCGCCCACTGGAAATACGAACAACATTTTTTCTCATAAGCTGCATCTGATACTTTTCTAGAAGTATAGGAAATGGTCTTACTAGTGGCGATGTGTAGAGACCAAGGAATGCTACAGGAACAGGTTGGCCATGAGAAAATCACGGTCCAAGACTGATAGACATATAGCATGTTGGATCTAACAGGAATTATAGGAAAGTGGTAGGAGATACATGGCAGGGTAGGCAGAGGTCAGAACTAAAGGAGTCTTCATGACAGACTTCAAATGAGGTCCGAATGGATTCTGAAGTAGGTGCCAGGTCTCACTAAGAATAGGTGGGAGTCAAGACCAGAATCAGGAAATGGTAAAGCTGTGTGATACGATGTCATATATTCTACTTTCAGAGTAATGTTGGAGTGCTACACGTTAGAGGCAACAACATACACAAGAACCTCTACTTTGATGTGAATAATCTTGTTGAAGGGGTGGCGAGGGAGCCTGTGTCAAGATCATATTCTGTTCTTTATTCTACGTGTTTCATACAGCTTACTAAAGGCCTCAGACTCACCAGAGCCAGACTTAGGCTTCTAACTGCATTTAGTGCTTAAATGTGGTCATCTTTCAGCAAGATTGTCACATCCCAGTTTCTTGTTTATCTGTTTAGACAGGGTCTCTCTCTATAGCCCTGGCTGTTCTGGAACTTATTATGTAGAGAAGCCTGGCCTTTTCCTGTCTCTGACTCCTGAGTGCTGGGCTTAAAGGCATGTACCACCATGTCCAGCCCCAGCTGTTTTTCATTTTTTTATGTGGTACTATGGATTGAACCCAGGACCTTACACATGCTAGGCAAGTGTGATACCACTGAAAAAAAGTGTCCTTTTTTTTTTTTATCTTTTATTACATAGTCATGTTAAGTTCACTAAGCTAGTCTTCAACTTACTCTACAGCCAAGGTAGGCCTTTAACATATTATCCTCCTACCTCAGCCTTCTGAGTAGTTAGGATTATATTCCTGTGTCATTGGGCCCAGGCTCACACTCCAATCCCACAACATACAAAACCCCCAGGAGCACCTACCTGCCCCCTATCCTGTGCAGGCAGCATGGTAAGGATGTTATGTACTGGCAAGTATTCCATGACCTCTTTTTTCAGTCATAGCTCTTGCAGATTAATGCAACTTTGTTTCAAATGAGAAGATAAGAAGCTTATAATTACAAGTCAAAGAGGCCCAGACCAGCATCCTTTAACAGCATGTGTCTGAAGCCCAAACACTACTACTCCCAGGAACCTCTTTTTCTATTACCAGACTGTCCAATTACAGAACAGGCCAGGTGAACACTCCAATTTCTCCCCAGGTCCTTTCTCACAGAATACAACTCTTGGTCTCTACCTTTTCCCTGAGGTATCCCAAACTCCTCTGGCAACATCTAGACCCTGAAATGCTGTCTGCTGTCTGCTTTGTTCACTAACATATAGAACAGAAAAGAACTAATGAACCCATCCCCGTGTACTATAGAGAAATGGAGAGATTCAATCCCCTGTCTCTTCTGTCCATTGAGGAGAAGCTCACCAAAGCGTATGGTGGGAAGATCATAACAACTAATTCCTTTGTTGGGGGTCATGTGGAGACCCTAGAAAGCCAGGGCACCTTAAGTGCTCTTTTCCCACAGCTGTTTCCACGGGGTATGGCAGAGCTGAGTACCCACCACATGGTCTTCCTTTTTTATGTGTGTGTGTAGATTCACAGTCTAAGTCCGAATGTGCCTCCCACACTACATCTGAAAGGGAGCCCCAATTTCCCTTGGGAATACATCCATATGTGTCCTGCTATGGAGCTGAAGTAATTTCAATTTTGATTCTTTTATAATGGAAATGAAGGTAACTGGGTTGAGTACAGATGAATTCAGAGTTATTTAAAACCTATAATAATACAGGGACTCCAGAAAAAATGTGAGCATGCTGCCAATTGCTTAGAGCAGCATTTATGTCTAGTTCTGTTAAGCTGCTGGTTTCCATAGAACCACAGTGGCTTTTTATACTTCAGGTGCTAGCCTCCTTGTACATGGAGATGGAGGGACTTGGGGAGATAAATGATGGGCTTTGAGAAGATGAAATGTATTCAGAGGCCAGAGGTGGTACAAATGAGAGGTATGTTAGGGTCCTATGGTGCTGTGAGTCTCTCTAACTTACCCTCAGAAACTATAGCACATTGTGGACCCTTGCTAAGCTAAGAAAGAAGAAATTCAATGGAAGGGTTCCTTGGGAACAGTATCCTGCCAGCTGCATAGGAGTTTGCCTGGTTCCTTTGTGTACATGGAAAAGCAAGGACTTTGTAGTCATTTTCTAGTCAAGTACATATACATACAGAAGGATGGGGGGGGGACAGAAAGCTCAGACAGGAAAGAGCCAAGCTGGCATTCTCAGAAAGGATTTAATAGGTCATCAGCCACCATGTGTCCCTTCCTAATCTCTATCTTCTTTCCCCCTCCCCATATGCTGATCACCTCATTCAACACCCCATGTCTCAGAAGAGAAAGGGATTCTGCCCACTTCCACTCTTACATTTTCTCTGTTCTTAGAAATCTATTATTGTAGCATGTTGGTGTACCGTTAACCACTTCCTGGGAGCCAGACTAATTGCCAAATAGACATAAATGTAAAATCCTCAAGCTAGGAATCCTAAGTAAAAAGGACTGACAGTAAAAGGAAAGGCGTATGCTCAGAAAGACAAGATGAATACACAGAACCATGCACCACCACAGAGGATAAATCCATGTAACCAGTGTGCCTCCACAGAGGAGATCAATCTGAAGAATTGTTTTTAATAAGAAATGGTCATGAAACTCACGAATTTTAAAGATTTATGTTATTTATGTGCATGTGTGCACATCTGTGTGTGAGTTTGGATATTTTAGTGCAAATGTTCATGGAGGCCAAATGTGCGTGCTGGGTACCAGTCTCACATCCCTGACAGAGCAGTATGTGTTCTTAACTCTAGGACTGTCTCTCCAATCTCTAAGCTTGGTTATTTTTGGTGATTTAAAAACTGATGTGAAAAAAGCTTAATTTCTGTGTGAAAAATAAAACCTTTATGCCAAAGTGTTGCTCTGTCTTAAAGGGCAGATCAGAGAACCATGAAGGGGTGGAGGAATCAGATATATTCCATAGAAAAGTCAGATGTCAACTGCATACCTCTCTCTGCACAAACAGAACCATCAATAACCCTTCACTGAAATCATGCTGAGATCAGAAATCAAAACCTGTTTCGGTGAAAATGTAAAGAAGGAGGAGACTAGAGATGAAGTTCCCAAAGGAGAGAGTGGGTTGTCTTTTCAGAGGACCAGACATCCTGATAGCTATGCATATATCTGTGCTCGGCCCTTGTTATGCTTGGATGATCTTTTCAGAACAATTGTAAATGGCGGTGCATCCAACTGTCCATCAGAAGTTAGCTCAGCATGCAATCTTGACTCCAGCTATACTCAGCTTTTAGCTAGGCAGATCCCAAACTTGATTAAACACTAGATATTTGAAAAGGTAGTTACTTGTATGCATATCAAATGGCAAGTTTTTCCACTTGGAGTTAACATAACTACCTGAGGATCCATTCTAGGCAAAGATTTGAGTGGACGGGTCAAAGCTGGAAGTACTTGTAACTGTATACTACAAATGACTTGAAAGTAATAATATATCTAGAATTGTGTCTGAATCTTTAATATTTCCTTCCTTCCTTTAAATAAATACAGTCTGAACCTGATGCTTTCATTGTTTTATAGGAGAATAAAGCACACAAACTAGAAGTTGTTAAAAACTACATAGACTATACCAATCAATCATAGTTTCCTTTACCCTGTGAACAAAGTTGTCTACTCTGATGATTCTGTGTTTTCTAAGAGTTAGTAGTCTCATCTTAGACATGTTATCCTTCATCCTTGATGATGTTCTTTCAGGAAGCCTTTCTCCAAAGAGAGAAGAGCATGACTATCAGAGTCCAGATCAGTATTTCACTGTTTCAGTCTCCTTTCTTCTCAGTCAGAGAGCTACCATGAGGACTCCAGTGACTCTCACTTCTAGAGCAGAGTCAAGGTTCACCCATAGTGTCTTACCTTTGATGCTCGGAAGGAGAAAGCTGTGGATTTGGTGTCAGATTTTCCCCTGTCTTGTAGAAGAAGGCCTTGGTCTTCTGTTAAGGCCAAGTAGTGTCCTGTGGTGAGATGCCGGAGTCGAAAAGCCTGGCCCCACCTGATGTTACTGCCACTCCAGCTGCCCAAAGCACATGACAAATTACATATATAGAAGTCAGTTCTGTTCAAGATTTACACTGTTTTTTCTAACCCCCAACTTTATCTGCTTTCTTGGGGTTTTGATTAATGGTCAATGAATCCATTTCCTATCTATCTACAATTCATAACAGTGTTTTCCTTTGACTCCTCTTAAAGGCAAGGACCATGGTCTTGAGGGCAAGGCAATGGCATACTATGATTAGAAGTCCCAAGTTTTAACCCAACATTCAGTCTACCAATGCTTCTGCAATCCAGTTCAAAATGATGGGAAGCCTTCCATCTAGGAATATGTGTATTTGTGAAAGCAGTCTTTCCATTTTGCTACTGGAAGTCAAGCAGTTCTGCATCATGAAGAGTCCTGTCTTTCCGAGGAATGATAAAACAAACAAAACAACCTACGGCCACTGTAGGTTATGAGAGCTAGGGAGAGGCAAGTAGTAAGGGGTGTGATCAGGAAGCAGATATAGCACGCCATTCAAAGGAGACGAGTTCTGTAGGAACAAAGGAGGACTGAAGGTTTGAGATAAGGAATCCCAGGAGGATTGTCCATCTTTACACGGCCCATATCCAAAAGATTAGCAATCAAAAGAAGCGATGGTAAATACTAGGGGAGAAATTATTCATGGGATCACTGGTAACTCAAAATGTATCCTTTAAGTTAGGTGACATATGTGTCAAACTTTACAATCTTTTTTCACCTTTTCAATTTTTAGAAACACCTGAGAATCAAAATCATGATTATAAACTCTTTATGCTTACGTTTCTGTTGTAAAGCGCTAACAACTATGAATACACACACACACACACACACACACACACACACACACACACACACATATATATATATATATGATTTGAAAGATTATTTAAGCAAGAAGTCTTGAGCTAGTCAATAAGTGGGTACCCCAGTTTAAAAATCAATATTTCTTTTATACACTATATATAGTAACTTTTGTTTTTCAATACAAAATTGATACACTCCAAGTCAGCATCTTCAAAAATTTCTCAATAAACTGTTTAAATGAGTAAAAAAGGAGAGGAAGAGGGGATATAGGCGAGGCTCCTTTATATTATTTTCATCTCTAGTAGACCATATTTTTGGAAGTATACAACTCTCATGAGAGAGAATTCTTCCTGAATATATTTCTAAAGAAACATTGGCCTAGTGCTAGGGAGGAAATGGAAAAGAAGCAGTTTGCAATACTTAGTCCCTCTCTTCTCATCCCAACTGTTTAGCTTTAACCTAACTTGCCCATTTTCTCAGCAGATAAAAGGATCTGCTCTTAACCAGATGGGTCTTTAGAATTTGGAGTTTAAGTGATGCGTTACTCAAGCTTTACAAGGTGTTACTCAAGCTCATGGTTGAAAATTCAGCCTTTGTTCTTTCTACCTATGTACATTGCTGTTTGAGACATCCTGACAAACATTTTTTTCTTCACAGCTATGTGAGGTTTGAATCTTATTTTACTAGCTGCCGTCATGACTACCTGTCTATCTGTCTATCTTTGTTGTTTAAAGATAGCTCTTACTGTAGCCAAGACATCTACTGAAGGCTTCCAGAGGATTTGTTTAATAAAATAATGGTAGTGGCAGCAAGGGGAGATGGGAAACTCTGGAGGCTTTCAGTGGTAATTGCAAAGATAGCTTTTGATTACCCAGGATGTATTAGAGTAGGGTAGAGGGCAACTAACTTTAGACTAAAAATAAGAACCTGGAAAAATCTTGGGTGTAAGAAACTCTCTCTGTGTGTGTGTGTGTGTGTGTGTGTGTGTGATTTTTCTATAATCAAAGCCATAGAAATTTTAGAATTTAGCTCTCAACCATAGACTTTTGAGGGTTCTTCTCAAGACATAACAAATGATAAACATAAGAGAACCGACTATACAGGAAAACCAGCCACTCTTGCAAGTGGTACCATCTGGACCATGTGCTACCTTATCCGAAGGGGTTCCACTCTCCATAGAGACCTGGCTCTGGTCCCAGCTCCTCCAGCTTCATAGAACACCCTCCTGTAAGCAGAGTTGGAGATCAGCACCAGTTCCTTGCAATTCCTTGCCAGTGAAGGACAATTCCTAGCAGAGGAGGCTCACACTAGCTACCTAACTCTTAAGTCAGCAAATTCAAAGGGAGGATTGGTCGGTGGTCTTTATCTCTCTCTTAGGCTGAATTAGAGCTGCCTAAGGTAGGGGACACCCCATATGAAATGGACACTCATAGATCATCAGAGGGACAGTGGAAGGAAAGGGGGACAATGTCCTCCATTTCTACATTGTTAAAATGGCTCAGTCTCATAGCATGTTACTGACCAAGGATGATCTGAGCCTTTTAGGTTAGGCTTCTCAATGTAATTTTCATTTATTATAAATAGATTTTTACTTTTAGAACACATGCAGAACAGTGTGAATCGCGTCATTATTCTAGGAAGGCTGGAACAAAGTTGAGTCTTCAGTTGCCATAGTTTTAATGGTTCCATTATTGCTTAGTTTTTTCTTTCCAGCTTAAGAACTATCTTTTAATATGCTTGTAAACACTTTTTGTTTTAGATTAATTTTAGATTTGTGAAGCAATTTCACAGATAGTCCAGAGTTACTGTACAGTGTCACTTGGTTCCCCTCACATTGTCACTTCAAATCATCAAGATAGGTTTGCCTAAACTGAGACACCAATGTTTGGTAAACAGTGTACTCAAACTCAACACTTCATTCATATTTCATCAGAAGTTTGTGATAGTTACTCTCCTATTTCAGGGCCTGATGCAGAGTGACACAGTGGTCACTAGGTTTTTCCTCTCTACTTGACTTCCTATGTTCCCAACATCTCCCTTGTTCTCTTACAACTCAGAATTTTGAGTTGTACAGTATTGTTGATGCTTTTCTAATTATTATCAAAGTCTCGATTTTTTGATCTGAACAATGGGAACCAACCTAGTTAGATCATCAGTTATGTGAATTAAATTGTTATACTGTTATTGATTAACTGTGTGTGACATGTGCATGCATGTGCACATTTCTGTGTTATTATACATAACTGTGCATGCAAAAAGGCCAGAGGAGGATGTTGGGTATCATGTTCTTGAGACTTTTCAGGACTGATCATTTAACTGCATTTGAACTCACCAGCCTTACATCCTACCTCTGTTATAGTTTTTCTATATAACAAAAGTGAACTATTGAAAAAGAAGAATTTGGATCTAGATTTTAGGGAAAAAACTTCTATAGTGGTCAAGAGGAAATAGTTACCCAATCTTTATGTTGAAGTAGTCTGAATTACTTCAAAAGGTACATATAAAAGGGAAAGATACCTGTTTTGGCTCTGTTAGTACTATGAACTAGAAAAGATGTCAGTTCTCTGTGGTTCAACTCCCCTGCCCATAAAACGAGTCTAATAAGGGTAGTTAAATCATGGGATATAAAGACTCAATGTGATTTTAAGATGAAAGTTTAAAACAAAACAAATGTTCATATAGATACATAAAGAACCAAGAAATACAGATTTACCCAAATTTTGTTTTAATACAGATTATCCATAAACATGTATAGAATAACAATTAAGAGCACAGAGATGCAATCAAATACTATATTTAGCATGGTTGCATCATTTAGGGGGGAGTGTAGAGGACATTTCTAAGCCTTGTTTTAAATGTATACACTATTAGGAAATACTTACAAAAGAAAACTGTATATTTTTTTATAGCTTTAACTCCTAGGTGTTTCTGTACCTGGCCAAAAATGGAAATGCTGCTTTCCTGGCTTTGCTATTCATAAAGATTGACAGAGATTTTCACTGGGATATCTCCGCCTTCAGCAAATACTGAAATAAATGTAGAGGTAAAGTGATCCACCTTAGGTCTCATGTGATTCAGTCCTAGAGCTATCATCAGAAGACCCTCGAAACCCAAGTTCTGAAGTATCCTTAAATGTCCATTGTACCTAACTGAGATATTCTAGCAGCTTGATCTGTTTGGTATCACAAGGTTACCATGGTTGAAACAATTTGTTCCTGTTCTCTTAAATGACAGCAATAAGAGGAGCAGAGTGGGTGGACAGCTGAGTTGCTTTTGAAAGCCTAGCTGACATCTTAGCTTTGGCTCCAACAGGTTGAGTGCCTTAGCCCAGGGCGTTTGATAAGCCAGAGGCAGAGCCAAGCATCTGAGTTCAGAATGTGAGATTGTGGCTCTCGAGTTTCCATTCTTAGGTAATATTTCCGTCGAGCCTGCCTACTCCCACGGTTTAGAGGAAAAAAAAATAATTTCATCTGGGGAATTAGTATCTTAGTAGTTCTTAGAATTTCTTAGCATGCTCTCATTGCCTGTTCCTTTTTCCTGATTTTATTGTTTTTGATGATTCTGGCTAGTTGACGATTTTTTTTCTGATAACGAACATCAGTGAAGAGGTTTAGGGTTCATAGTCCCTAGACAGAAAGCAGTACCAAGGCATCTTGTCATCCTGCATTCATTGAGAATGCCAAAATTTAGGCTCCAAAGTCCTCAATGGTTGCTTCCTTACCCAATCTTAGTCACTCATGCTGCCATGCAAAGGAAAGGGACAAGTATGTCTTGTCATCTTCTTTGGTAACACCAATCAAATCCTATGGAGTCCTTGTCTACATCCAGGTGCCTCTTGCTATTGCTTTTGTCTGTACTCTTGCTTCATTGCACTTATTTTGGAACCTGATCACTATCTCTATCATTCTCCCAACTATGTTTTTCAAATACTTCTCTACTTTCCCCTTTGCACAGGATCTTGTTAGAGCACTTAACAGGAATTACTATCAAAGGACGAGCCATCTTCATACGTCATAGTTTCCAGATCAGGCTATTTGTATTGTGGCTACTGTTTCAATAATAGAGATTAAGGCAATGCATGTGGTAACCACTTTATGTCTTCCAAATTCCCATCCTCAAAAGTAGAACAGGAGGAAAGAGCTGATAAAGATGTAGTATGATTCATTTCGATATAGATAACCACCATACACTATTATAAGCTTCAATTTTTTAGCTATCTGAAAGACTTCCACTTAATATAGCACAGTAAAATATAAAAGCAACAGTAAGTCAGGTGTTTAATCACAGATAAGAGGCAGGGGCATGTTGATGTCTGTGAGTTCAAAGCCAGCCAAATCTACATAGTGATTTCTAGGCAAAACAGATTATATAGTAAGACTCTTTCTCAAAAAAAAGAAAGAAAGAAAGAAAGAAAGAAAGAAAGAGCCCACCCCACTAAAAACAAAACAAAACAAAACAAAACAAAGATGAAATGGAAAAAAAAAATCAGCAACTGAACAACTGAATAAGATCACATGACAATATTTAGCCAGTGATCCTTAATTCTAAGGGAAATTAGATTGACTGAACTTCCTTCACCATGTAGACATCACTGTCAGCCACTAAGGAGGTACAGAGTAAATCACTCACAACACTTACATAGGTCTAGTTTCAGTGTGCTCTATTCTATGCTCTGTTCTATGACCCATCTGGGTCCTATGAAGGTCATTCAGGGAACATAGCAAGTAGGAAGAGATTCACACTGTAAGGGACTCAAGTCACCAGTTGACAGTTTCTAAGATACACAGAAATATATTCAATCATGCTGCTTCTTGGTCCTTCAGCACACAGAATAAGGGATGAGCACCGACAAAAAGTCAACAAAGCTCCAGCTTTCTAAGCTCCTATCTGAAACAGGCCAGGATGCCACCATTGGCAGAAGTCTTATCAAGATGATCTGTAAAGTGTCAGGATTTGTCTCTGGTGTCATCAATTAAGTAAAATTAATATAGTTGAGAAGGATCTTGTAAGCATGACAAGATAAGATACTGCAGTCACCAGTTTAGACCAATTACTGTCAAAATTAAGTTGAATTTAGATAAGAGGTTTGATTTATACTTAATGTATGAGACTTCTACAGTCACAAGGCAGAATACTTTATGTACTCTTCCTCTGAGGATAAGCAAAATAGTAATAAATCTTGAGTACATATTTACTATGTACATTAATAGCTTCCATTTAATAAAATTTGACTGAAGAAAATTCATATAATATATTTGATATTCTTTACTCCAATTCTCCTCAGGTCTTCTCCAATTCTCTATCCGTAAAACTTCATGTTCTCCCTCCCTCTCTCTCTTAAAACACACACACACACACACACACCACCACCACCACCACCAACAACAACAACAACAACAAAATACAAAATAAAAATAGAAAAATCAGTAAGAGAAAATATACAAAAACATAACAAAAACATACATGTTCTCTCTCTCTCTCTCTCTCTCTCTCTCTCTCTCTCTCTCTCTCTCTCTCACACACACACACACACACACACACACACACACAAAACCAGGTTAGTCTCCCTTACTACTATTAGTTTATTGATTATTAGGCTAAAGGAGCATAGCAATAAAGTGACTCCCAATGACATAGTGCTATATATCCTTGCAGTAGATGGGAATTAACTAAGAGATCCACAACTGGATCTTTATTAAACCTGTCCCCCTCAAGGTTCGGTGGCCTTTACAGACGAGGAGGCAGAAAGAGTATAAAGGCCAGAGGTGCTGAATAACTTCAAGGAAACAGTGTCTTCTATATACAACAGGGCTGATTCACATAATTTTGAATCTTTAACAAGAGTCCATTATACAATCGCCTATTGGACTAAAGCTACAGTTCACCTCTGTACTACCTCTAACTATAGTCCTTGGGACAGCTACTTGCTAAATCCATCTTTTGTGAATTCTGATGCTTGGTTTCTTCCACATGAGTTGGTATCAAGAAAAATGAAACCAACAATTCCATCTTAATTACTTAGTCCACTAAATGGGATGAATAGAGATAAGCTGCCTTTCAAGGGCCAGTAATAACTTATGTAAACACACAGCCTCTCTAGAATGGCTGATTCTTCTCAGCAATGTGGATGATTCAGACATAGGAGCAATCAAATACACTGAATGGCTTGAGATGCATTGGAGTATTGCTTGCTTAGATTGAAGGTAATCACATTTTTTTTTTTGAGCAAACACTACTGTCTTGCTATTCCTATTTAACAAACTGAAACTTGTGGCTAGATAAAGGTCAGTCCAAGTGAGAAAGACCTACACACATCATGTGTGGCCAAATAAAAATGCAAAGTATTTAATATGAGTTACCAGAGAGTGGAGACAGCTTAGACAGAAAAATGAGGACAGTGGCTTACCTGTGCTGAGAATCATTCTGATCTGTAGATGGTATTGTTAAACATTCATCGTGACCATGGAAAAGACGAACTACATGGCCACCAAGCAGGTATCCTATGAAAGAATGGTATACCACAATAACTGATCAAAAGCTTAAGGAGAACATTGTGTTCAATAAGGGTGAATTCATGCAAGTCCCAGCTGGTTCTACAAAACAGCAAGAAAGGTACATATGGGAAAGTATAGAGTCTATGAATTCAGGCCTCAGAGGAAAAGAATTCTAACTCTGGCAGTTAAGTCATTGAGAAATAAGTAAGGCCAAACATCAAGAAGAAGGTGAAAGCAGTGTGTTATCACTTAAAAAAAACAAAACAAAACAAAACAAAACAAAACAAAACAAAACAAAACAAAGCAAAACAAAAGGAAAAATTACTGTTAGAATGAACAGGATTTTCCAGTTTTGTAAGAAGCTAATAACTTAACATCAAACCATCAGATCTTACAATCTTAGTGTATATACTTCTTGGCAAAATCCAAATCAAATTATGGTCAAAGGATAGAAATTAGTCAGAACGGGGTGACAATCTGTTTTTAAGTGTTATTTAAGAAAAGGCAATAATATGTTCTTAAGAGACATTTTAGGAGAAGGTAGTTTTCAATTGTAGTTAAAAAATACAGATCAAATGTGATGGTACATCTATTTCCCAAAGTGAGGGTGGGGCAGAATGACTCTAGCGGGTCTGAGTGGACATGTGCAGCAACTGCTATCAACGAGCACTTAAAATTTCAGCAAAAAAGGAATCTCAATAGTTGTGAGTTCAGACCCTGGAAAGAAACAATAAACTTCAAGGGCATGATGACCCATTAGTTTTCAGATGAATCCCAAGCATTAATTCTGGGAGCATACTAGCAGGAAGCAGGCCCGGCTAAGCTAGTTTTGCACAAAGAAATTGGATTTGTTATTCTTCTGAATTAAAAAATTTCTAGGCTACTCCATTCTCAGGAGACATATGGACTTAATATGTTCAATGTCTGTATTAGGAGTTTTTCTTTTTAAATTACATAATTAGATCACTTGGGGGGGGGGCTGTCTCCAACTATTTTGGGTGCAGGATTAAAACATTAACAATGAGAAATCATGCCAGAGGGGAAAATGGTGTTATCAGAGCATATTGTACAGAGATACGTGGAGTTGCGTTAGCACTTTTTTCCTTTTAACTTAGGCAAGAAAAGATTAGCTTAAACTTCCCTCAAATATGCACAAGTAGTTTTCCAATAGCTAATTATACTAATATGTACAGTTGCATTTTTGCATTTAAATAATTCAAGACATACTGAAGGGAATTCCTAGTAGCCAATTTACATAGAAAATTAAGAACCTCAGGCATCAAGCCCTTGATTAAACTCTCTATCCTCTCTTGATGGTGAGACTATCACCGCTTAAGAGTCCATCATGAATAGTCTGTGGGCTTTTCCAATCAATATCCTCCTCATCTGAGAAAACTGCCAAGTACTGTGCATTACAACTTTTTTTTTTTTTAGCTGAAATCTGTGAGAGTGTGGATCACAGTCACGGAGAAAGCATCAAGTGAAGGGCCACTAACGTCCATGAGGGCAGAGTTAGACACAAGGGAGGGATTACGGATGATGAAAGGCCCTTCTCCACCCAGCCAGATGACCGAGCTGATGAGCTCTTCAGATTTCATCCACACAAGGGCACTCAGCGCTTCTGTGAGAACACTCCTTAATTAATCTCCACAAGCTCTCTGTTGGGACTGAGATAATTTTATTTCTGTGGTGAAGATGAAACATTTAACATCAAGACAGGGCTGAAACTTTCCAGGGAAAGATTTAAGATAGGGAGTCTTGATTTCTGATAAGAGGGAAAGACTGATGGTTAATTTACAAAGGCATATTGATGTTTGTATGTATGTGCACGTGTGTGTGTGTGTGTGTGTGTGTGATAGAGATAGAGAGAGGAGAGAGAGAGACAGAGACAGAGAGACAGAGAGACAGAGCGAAGAGAGAGAGAAGAGAGAGAACAAGAAGAGAGACAGGAAAGACAGAGGGAAGGAGGAAAGAGTAAAGGAGGGGGGGGTAACAACCCTGATTTTTAAAAGTTTCTCATATCGTATCAGCAAACAGGATTTGTCATTTCCAAACTCTGTAGTTTAACTGTTAAATGACCTTATTTCCACAGAAACAATTAATGGTGAGAAGTTTTTATTTATTATTTTAAGGGGTGTTCTATATTGGTAAAAAACAAACAAATTATATACTTATTATGAAGGAAGTTCCTTTCTACTATGGAGAGAGGCATAGCATTGGGTTGGGGTATAAGCCATTTCATCTTTCCAGCAAATGATCTCTTCCAAGATGGAAATTTCTAGGCCTTTTACTTACCAATAGTAAGCATGAATAATAAAATAAAAATACTTACCAATAGTAAGCAACTCCTATGTGCTTGTAGTGATAAACTAACAACAGGTACCAAAGAATTAAAACAAGGTCAATGGTGACCATGGGGAGTAACAATAGAAAATAATCTATATTGATCTATCAGATAGAGAAAGTAGGAGAAATAAAATCATGCTGTATGTGGGTGTTGAGAGACAGCAGAAAATGTTATCATACACAGCTCAGAGGGAATGGCACACTGAGGGATGACCTACCTTCTTCGATGCTACTTCCTGAACATGTAGGATGTACGTTCCAGAGTGTTTGCATAAAGGAGGCATCCACTTGGATGCTTCCATTTGATATCGAGAGATGCTGCAATGGGAAAAGAAATGAAACCTCCTTTAAATCGCTAGTCCATTCCCATCAGAGCTGCCCACCAGAATGTCAAGCATTAAGTTAAATAGCCGCCCTTCCCCATGGCTCCTTCTACATATGTGTGGGACCTTTCTTAGCCCCATCTTCAAGTAGTTTCACAGATGGCACTTTATTCCAGAAAGAACTATGCATCCACAGAGGTGACAGACAAGTGGTAACCTTGTCACCTCAGCTGCATCCCTGACTCCATACAACTATAAAATGTCTACTTCTTGTAGGATAAAAAGACCCTCACAAATGGGAATAAAATTCCTTCAACATTAGGAGACGGCAAGGCAAAAGTGGCAGTCAGGTTTGGCCATATGAGAAACTGCTGAGAAATTCAACACTTATCTTGGGCATTTCTCTGTCTCTTGGCATCCCCACCTTGAATGGAGCTCCATTGGTACCTATCCTTAGATGAAAGACCTCATATGCCTCTGTCAGCCTCTGTAATAATGCATGCACTAATTTTTTTACATCCCCCATTCTCTATCAAGTTTATTTCCCTGCATTACTTTTTGCTGGCTTGTTTTCCACTTGGCAAGAGCCACACAATGTGATAAATTCAGAGTAATGTGACTTAATTCATCTTAGTAGGATTTGCTGAACACAACACAGTAATCTAAAAAGAAGCTAACAGTTACATTCCAGGCACTAGGACTGCCTCACAGGAGAGAGTCCTTGTCCTACTCAGCCTGCAAGTGGCTCTGTTTCCCCTGCCCACATATTCCTAAAGAATACATTCTGAAAAGAAAAGATGCTCCTGTCAAGAGGTACTTACAAGGTATCTTTCAGAAGACACACTGACGAGGATAAGGTCATCTCCAATTCTTACTTTCTCTCCTTCAGACCTTTGTTTGGAAGCAGGATGTATGGTCCACCAACAGGCTTCTCCTACGTGAATGCCTCATGAGTTAGCCTCTGTATCCTAGAAGGCAGTCATCCTAATTCTGCCCCACATTCCTTCCAATGACGTCCCTCTCCCTCTGTCTAGCTCTTTCTGCTTCAATTCCCATTTACCTACGAGCATGCTTGTTGTCTAATGTGTGCTCTTGACTATATTTTTCTTTTTAAAGACAGAAAGACAGAAAGACAAAATTTGAGTAAGACTATTGGGGGTCAGTAGTTAAGAAGTCTGAATATTTTTAATGGATATAAGATATGATTTTTTTCACAATCTCTTTTACATCTGTTAAAAAATAAACTGATTTCGTTTTGTTTCGGTGGTACATATGGGGCAAGAAGATCAGAAGTTCAAGTTTGTCCTTGACTTAATGAGTTTGAGGCTATCTTGGACTATATTAAAGGATCTCAATCCTTGTACCCACAGAAAGAGGTTCTCGAGGACCCTATTATATTGACATATTGAGCATATAAACAGTTGTATCATTCTTCCTCGCCTTGTTTGAAATGCACTGAAACAGCAGTAAATAGAGTCTTAGTTTGTTTCTTAAAGCCCAAACCAATAAGAACTAACACAGCTTAAAACATACAAAAATATATGTACCAAGGAAGAAAAACTGTTATTGAAAAGAACTCACAATTTTAACTAAGACAATGGAGAAGAAGCTGCTGACTTAAAGGCATACCCTGCTATGAATAGATTCCAGCAGGAAAACCACTTGGGCTGGAGGTAAAGATGGGTTGTAAACAGGAAGAATGGCTAAAAAAAGGTTTTAAGGACATTTAAGCTCCAGATCCCTTCCTCATCCCACACAAGCAGTTGCCTCTTCCTCCTCCAGGGCACAGAAGAATTGTGTCTGTCTTACCACCAAGGGTCTGGCAGTAGAAATACCATAAGACACTGCCAAATTAGAAAGTAGAGTCATTCTGAGAACACACAACTACAGTTTAAAGAGCAGTTAGAAACACTCTGACTTCTCTCCCTTTGGCTTCTACCTCTCAGCTTCCAGAATGCCAGTTGCAAAAGCTGAATGAATTTTTATCAGTCCTCAGATTTAAGGATTGATTTTAGGGAAGCCAATGTACCAAAGGTTAAAGATGCCAGGGTTTGAGATTCTCCTTTAGATGCCCAGGGCTCTCAAATATAAACCCAGAGCAAGGTTTAACAGATGCCAAGCTACATCCCAGCTTCCTGTCTGCTTTTTTAACCTTGGCCTAAATATGAGCAAAGACAAAAAATTACATGGAATTTGAGGAAAGCCTCTAACATTGACATAAACAAATAAAAATAGTGGGGTGGCCTGAAAGGGAAAACAATAAAGATTATAGAGAACAAAAGCTTTAAATAATTTTACAACTAACAATCTCACAAAGAAAGAAAATATTATACTTGGAAACCGTAATGAAGAATCCCTTAAGAAACTAAAAAATATTACTCTGAAGAGAAAAAAAAAGATAAATATACACAGTTGAAAAGTCTCCCAAAAGGAACATACACACACACACACACACACACACACACACACACACACACACACGATTAGAAACAGGAAGGAAAAAAATGACAGTTGAGCATGGTGGCACACACCTTTAATCTGAGAACTCAGGAGGCATCAGCAGGCAGACCACCACTGAGTTTGAGGCCAACCTGGTCTACATAGAGTGTTTCAGGATGATGCAGTAAAACTGTGTCTTTAAAAAAGAAGAGAATTATGATCTGAGAGGGAGTGAGGAGAGGGAAGGAAGATTAGAAAGAGAGGCTAGTGAGGGCTTTGGAGGAGTAAAGATAAGAGGAAAATGATGCAATTATATTTCAATCAAAATAAAAATCTAAAAAATTCTAAAAACCAATCTAGAAAGATCCCCAGAAAGCAAGAATAAAGAGTATTAACAGAGAAATAACATTTCTAAAACTTTCCAAGTGCTGGCCAAAAGCATCTGCCAGTAGAAAAGGTCCCCAGAGTTCTTTGCCTAGGTAAGCATCCACCCTATACTGCATCCTCCTGAGACTGCACAACGGAAAGGATCCACAAGACACACCATGGGATTTCAGACATTAGAGAAAGAAACAGATTTTAGAAAAGAAAAACCATCACACACAAAGCATCGGGAATCAGAACATGCTTGTCTCAATAGCCAGAACACAAGTTAAAAGCAAGCCAGCAGGAAACCAGGAAAAAATACTTTTAATACAGAATTAAGCTAAATTATGAGTTACTTATGAAGCTAGAATGAACAAAACTTCAGATAATTTTGTATCTGCATGCATCTTTTCCTGTAAAAACTACTGTATGGTGTGTTTCACCAAAATACAATAGTTAGTAGTTGATGGTGTAGCAGAGGAGACACAGAATCTAGAAGAGGCAAAACACACTCCTTGAGTGATGACAGATGTCTCTAAGAATGTGAAGAGATAATGTGACTGAACCTAATAATTTAGGGACATTCTTGTTTGATGGGAAAGCTTGGGAGTGACTCCATGGTTTAGTCACAGAAGACAAAACAAACGAAGACAAAACTAAGACAAACTAAAGCCTTAAAGCAGCAAGACAAGCTTGACTCTACTACACCCTGTGGGTTACTTACAAATATGTGACAGTAGTTATATCAACGTAGTTATTGCTTTGGTTTTTATGAAAATATAGATATGAACATACTGAAAATGTAAGGAAGAAGGATGGTGAAGAGTACAATGTAAGAATAAAGCTTTATCAAAACATGAATAGATAAACCTAATCTAGAAAGAATAATGAAATGGCAGTATATATATATATTTTTTTTTCATAGACGACAGCACATGATACTAGAGAAGCTGAATATAGATGCCCAAGACAGGGACCTAGAGGCAGGAGCAGATGTTTTTAATACCATTTATCTTTTAAAATTATGTGTATTTGATTAAATTTAAAAATGCATTATAAAAGACCTTTTTCATTAAAATGCATTATAAGTGATCTTTACATTAAAAGTGAAGAATGATTAGCCTATTCAGTATATAGTCTGGGGTCTATGAGAGGGCATCCAGCATGAAGACTATCACAAATAGACATACAGAAAAGACAGAGGGGTGCTGTTCTGTCACTTCTCTGGTCCTTGGAGTTGTTCCCTGCACTCCTAGTGTGGACTAACCAGTCAGTCACTGGCTTTAAAATTCATGGCAGCACTTGCAGAATGTGTATGATGTCACATTTACAACCACTTCTCCATAAATCTGAATTCTAACTATATGCCTAAACATTGACATCAAAACAAACCTTAAAAGTGTGAGGAACTGAGCAACCAAACTCATAAGTACAGTGATTCTTCAGTCTGTTCAGCCTAAAAAATTACCGGTGTGTAGGTTCAAAAAAATCAGATGGTTAATAAAACATCCACTCTCTAAGCTATTTCTTCACATGGTCTCCTTGACATCCAACACAGCTAAGAATCAGTCCACTTACTCATAACTCCAAAGAGGTTTCTGTGCTAAAGAACATTTACAGGATTGCTCGCTAAAGAACTAGGATTCTACCCTGGCAGATTCCATGTGACCCATCTTCATGATAGGTCTCATCCCATAAAACCCCAGTTGTTAATGGTGGAAGCCAGTGCACTCTCCAGACTCAAGGAGAATATGACTGGAATGGATCAAGGGTGAAAAAAAGCAAAGTACTTCAGGCAATAAATTTGCATGAAGATACAGCCAGTCAACCCTTTCCTATGCATCCACACAAAAGTCAGCTTCCGAGCAGCCTGTTTGAACCTGGCCTGGCTCATATATATCTACTAGGCTCATATATCTGCTGTCACCAAAGTTCCTACAAATTCTATTTCCAGGGACTCAGAAAGCAACTTCTGAAATGACTAACAGAATCTACTTTCCTTCCTTTTCATTACAGACTCTAATAGTAAAGTAAGGACATTTCCTGAATTTACTAAAATTTGGTATTTCTCTAACCCTTTCCAGCTTTAGGAAAATATAACACTGTTTCACTGCTTTATAAATAGAAAACCTACATGAGTTTTCTGATTGCGTGCTCCAAGATTGGCATCTGGCTTATACAGAGAGGCCAACTCACATTCATACTGTGACATTTTACTCATTTTGTAATTTTTAGCAAAGACTGACAACATTTTGGAGGAATTATACTTGAAGAAAAACACATAAGCTGAAAACCAAGAAACCCCAAATCTAATTCACACATGATCTTATTTTAGGGAGGAAGAGGTCATGACAGTCAGAGATAAGCCCCAATTTTTTCTGTGTACAATGGGAGAGGACACCTCTGTACAGGTCACAGAACCAGTGGGGGCACATGCATAGGATTCTACATGTTTTCTGATCATCATAAAATCAGATATCCATACCCTTAATTGATAAACTAGGCTCATTTTAGAACAATAGCATAGACTTTTGACTTTCTTTGGAGGTGTAACATTGGAACTGCTGTCCTGTTAGTGGAAAATGCCATAATGTTAGAGACTATATTCCAAACACAATTTCTGTAGTTCCCAAAGGGATTTTACTTCCCTGGTCTCTCTTTCCATAGTCTGGTTAATTCTGAAGCCCTAATTGTAGTCTGATTCTACTCAGTATCCTGACAGCAAATCCTTAATTGTCTTGAAGTCATTTGAATCAGTTTCTGTTGCTTGCAACCACACCTAATTGGTAACAGCGCAACCTCTACCCAGAGCAGAAATTCAATATGCAATGCTCTCAGCTGATGGTCTGATTGTCCATACATGTTTCTAGCCACAGAGAGCATGCAATGTCTCCTGGCTAGCTGTTCCTCTGCTGGTTAATTGCAGATACTACAAAACATTTTCCTTCACTGAGGTGAAATATGTATTGTTTCAACTTCTATCTGCTTCTCTGTTGGTCTTCAGAATAGCCCCCAAGGAAACTGGTATTTTCTTGATAGTGTAACTTTTAAAATAGTTTTCTTGGGCATCTGTCCTTCATTTCTGGATTCTAGAGAGTGAGTTGGTATCATTTAGGCCACCACGTTTCTTGGTACCCACTTCTAAAAGGAATATGCCATGTAGCTTAGACTGGTCTTAATCCTCTTAGGTAGCCCATGTGGACCTTGAACTCATGATTCTCCTTTCTCAGCCTCCATAACACCACTCCATCTGGTTGATTATATATATATATACACACACACACACACACACACACACACAACACACTTTATTCACATACATATGTATATGTAGAAGAGGAGAGGTATCCAATGTTTTTGATACTTTGTAGAAGACAAATGATGTTGAATTATTCATTGTGAAATTTAAGAAAATTTTCTCTCTTTTGAATTAATCCTATCACAAAAGTTTTAAGTTTAGATCAAGTATACTGACATTTTGTCATGGCTTTTTCAATTATTTGACAATTGGGCTTTTTAGTTGTTGATATATTTACTTTCTGGCAAAACAAAACAACAAAACAAAACAACCCATTTCTTCCCTTACAGAGTTAAGTTTTATATGTGGTATTTTAAGCAATAACCTAAGTAAACTTAAAGAAAACTATACAGTAGGTATGCTGGAGATGCACTGGGAGGACTAAGCTGAGGCTGGTGAGCATCACTGACATGGTTTGGGAATGGAATGTTTGCCGAATCCAAAGGTCCCAGTTCTCTAAACTAGACACATTTCACTATTATGAAGTCATTTTATTGTTGTCTTAGTACTCAGTACCTTCAGTTCCCAAGAACTAAACTGTCTATTTATAGCAATAATCCATTAGAGCAATTTCAGCTCTCAGGCTCCAAACATCACACGGTCCCTGCCTGAGTATCCATGTTTTCATGCCTCACACATCCTCCCGTGATTCAGCCTCAGAGATTTTAAAATCAGTTTTATCTTCTTGACCTTGATGATGTACAATTCCAGATGAGTAACATATCCAGCATCTTTCTCAAAAGTCCTGAGCATAAGACCCCACCAGACCGAAGCTGGGAATGGCAACTTACCTGTGGCATGTTCCCGCAGACCTACATCAAAGGCAAGTTTATCTGTCTGGGATCTTGACGTGGTCAAGCACGTTAGATACTGTGGAGCAAGAGCACATGCTAGAAGTCATACCCTTTCACCAGTTCCTGGCACCTGGCACCACCACTAGTTAAATTCCCATTAATTGAAAAAACAAAAACAAAATAAAACAAACCTCAGTCTTCTCCCACATTGGAAAGTCAATTGACATTACCCTTTTGGAAAATCTTTTTGTTTTAAATCTAAAATCTCAAAGGCATTCTTATCTGATGGTTTAGTAGTTTCTAGAACTCTATATAGTAAAATTGAAATATTCAATATGTTTTAAGTCCAAAGGTATTCCGAGAAACTTTTAACTTGAACTGGAAAACAATATAAATGGATCACTAATGACCAGCAGTAAAGAAGCAGATAGATCAATGCTGGGTCTTCTGTTTTATGGACTATTATGCCATTCCATTAAGAGTACTGAAGAATGTGTAGATAGAAAATATTTATTTTTATAAGATGTTGAGCCAAGAAGTCACATAAAATAGCACATTTGTATAATTGACACTTACACAAAACTTTAATGTATGATTAGAACGAATTACATTGGAATAATCATAAAAATTGTGCTCAGATAAGTAAAATGGGTGGGAGAAGCTGGAAAATCAGATAATCCCCTTATTTTTTCTAATTTAATATTTTCTGAGAACTCCATACATGAGTACTGCATCTATTTCATTCCTGCCCCTCCCCCTCCAACTCTTCCCACATGGCCTCCCAAACTCATGACCTCTTTGATTATTTTTGTTATATTCCATATACATATACACTTACACACACACACACACACACACACACACACACACACACACACGTATGCTTGTGTGCACACACACATGCATGTGCCCTCCTCCCACATGGATATATAATCTACTGAGTCCATGTGTCCAGGATTGATCACTTGAGGTTGTATAGCCGATTTGGGACTTTGTTCTTTGTCACTCTCTCAGCAGCCATTAGCCACCTGTAGCTCTTCATCTAGGGCAGTGGTTCTCAACCTTCCTAATGCTGTGACCCTTTAATACAGTTCCTCCTGTTGTGGTGACCCCCCAATCATAAAATTACTTTACTGCTACTTCATAGCTGCAATTTTGCTACTGTTATGAATCATAATATAAATATTAGTGCTTTCCAGTGGTCTTAGGTAACTTCCATGAGAACATCGTTCGACCCCAAGGGTGACCCACAGGTTGAGAACCACTGATCTAAGGGCTGGGCCCCTGTGGGAATATCCTGTCCATGGTGGCATGACAACTGCTACTAGTCTTATTTTTTAAAAATTTTCTGAGTTTTTAAACATCTTAAAATAACATTTACCCTTTTCTGTGGCTTATAATAAGAGATATGCAGGTGAAACTTTTCAAAAGAATTGTTTTAAAAGCAGCTTAAGAAAAGAAATCAACCCAGGGCCTTTTCCTTGGCTTCTTTGCTGATGGCACAGTGATATAGGCTGGAATTAGAGTGTGAGGGAAAGAAGCCCAGGCACACTCGTAGCTCTCTGCAAGCAGGTGGAACATGGTTGCATTATAAAACATCTTATTCCAATGGCTTTACTCCAAAGGCACTTTTAAAAAGCCAATGCAGAGTTTATATTAATATGGAGTGGTTTTATTCTTCAGTGAATTTAACATCTCTACCAAGCTGCTAGCTGCTAGTTTTGAGAGCCATGGGGAATATACTGGTTCAAGACTTATTTATTCTATCTGGGTAGAAAAACACATTTTAGGGTCTCATTTGCTCTCTACATAAGCAACAGATTCTAAAAGGTGATCACCTCTCCTTTCCCGAGACTGCCAGTAAAATGGTTACCCCATTCAAACCTGCCCCAGTACTCAGATGCAGTTTTGTTTTGTCCTACGCTGTGAAGGAACAAAGCAGTGAGTGTTCAGTCTGAAAGGTCAGCTTTGTATGGGTGTTCAGACAAAATATGCTGCAGCAAATCAATTATTGAAGAAGTAGCTGCTGATTGCGCTACAATTTGATAGTCCAAGCTTCGAGAACTTTTTGTGAAGAACGTGTGTAAGTGCGCGAAAGCAGCAGTCTCCCTGTTCCCCCTCCCAGTGCTAAGATCACATGTTGCCATGTCTACTGTTTAGGTGAGTGCTGGGGCTCTGAACTCAGGTCCTCACGTTTGCACGCTACGAGTATCAGTTTTATTAGGGTTATAAAATGATTATTCTTCCTTATACCAGTAGCATTGGAGAATTATATACTTAGTTGCTGACAGAAAGTACTGTTGGAGTCAGTTCATTTTATACTAAACCAGCATCACAACACTCTTAATACCTCTTTGCAAAACATTGGTAGCATATGCATTTTTCCAAGTTATATTTGTTATATTATTGCATGGTTTTCATTCCAAGCCCTTGCTTCCCAAGTTAGGCTGAATTATCCCTATTCTAGTCTTCTGGTTTTAAATCCCTGATTAGTTAGAGCCTGGACCAGTTTTCTGTGATTGCCTCATCCACTCTCTTCCTCTTGCCACTGGATTAGCATAATACCTTCAAATTCTTCCAGGACTGAAGGCCCTGGACATGACTCCATTTCTTTAGCTGTGCACAAGTAGAGAAATGTCACACAATTCCCATTTGATTTGTTTTCTTTGTAGATGAAATAAATCAGTCACTCCACAGCTCATTTGATCAGTCATGCATTCAAGAAATATTTACTGCATAGCTAGTATGTGAAAGTACTGTACATGGTGGGGTTACACTGGCTGAATTTTAAAGAAAAGGAACAGCTCTTTTCCTCACTCAGTGGGACTCACACTCTGCAAACAGAAATTCCTGGAACTTGAGGGGAGTGATAGGAAGACAACAATAGGCTGAATTATTTATATTCTGAACTGCTCTCAGTGTTCTTCATTTCTTCCCTATGAATGGTGAAAGCTGTCATCTCCATGTGCTTACCATTCCACTGAAGGAGTGTCGCAGGAGAATTGCATGCCCGTAGAGCAGGGTCCTGTGGCCACCCCCTTGTGCTGCCTGTGGGAACGAGGAAGAAAACTGTCAGCACACACCAGCTGTGGCTTCTCTGGCAGAAAGCCAACACAATTTGGGATGCAGACACCAAGAAAACTATTTATGACAAAAATCCCTAATAATTCATTCAAGAAGCACATGTCCAGCTGATTGATGGCGGGAGACTTGTGAGCGCAGCCATGCGACATCCTTGGGCGAGGGCAGGGAGGCCTGCTGCTCTTCCCAGAATTGGCCTCTGCCCAGGATGAACAGAACAGAAACCCAGAACTGTTCTACACTGATAGCATGTGAAAAGGGGGTGGGGGAGGGCTCTGCTTACCTTTCTTTGAAACTTCTCAGAAGCGGCCAGAATAAGAGAGAAACAAGTATGGAGTAACTATAGCCTAATGCAGGAGAATAACATGGTGGACAGCAGCGATGTGCACTCTGGGTCTTGCAGTCTTTGTTCCCTTCTGGGCACTTGTGATTTCTGCCCACCCAACTCAAATGGTCCTTTTTATACAGATCTTACCAACCGTGCATGGCTCTGAAATCCAGGACTTTAAAAGAGTAACCTAGTGCTGCAGAATAGTCCCCTTAGTGGATAGGCCCACATGGCTGTCTTCTCTGCCCTCCTCTGCACATTAATTTTGATGATCTGGCAGTGGTTGACCAACCAGTAGAAAGAATTGTCAGAGAAGATAAAATAGCACAAAGGAAATCAAGTCATTGGTGCCTGAGCTTCTGACTCTGATCAACACAGTGCTATGCTGAAATGAACAACATACACTATGAAACAAAGGTCTAACTTATTCCAGTTACAAATGGGTTTGAAGAACAGTCAGCTGAAATGGGTAAGTAAGAACATGTTTTGGTATGTACCTAGCTCTCCTCACATCATGCAAATTTATCCCCATTTAACATAATTTTTTTTTAAAAAAAACATACTTTTTTTAAAGAAGATGCTTGCTGCTCACAGTCTCTGTCTTCCCTAAACATGTACCAAGAGACTTCAAAGTCTGGGATAGCTACCAATTTGTGTGTGTGTGTGTGTGTGTGTGTGTGTGTGTGTGTTTGCCTATGCTTGTGTGTGTGTGTGTAGTCTGAAAGTGGACATAGTTGTCTTTATCAATTACTCTCTACCTTATTGTTTAGAGATAGGATCTCTCATTAAACCTGACCAGTTGGCTGGTTAGTCAGAAAGCTCCTGGAATCCTCCTGCTTCTTCCTCCCAGTGCTGAGATTACAGGCACATGCTGCCATGCTTGGATTATATGTGTTGGTGATCTGAATTTAGGTTCCTATGCTTGTGCAGCAAGCACTTTGCCCACTGAGGCATCTTCTATGGACCACGATCAGAATAATTTTCACATTTGACTTTTCTAGTCAAAAAGCAACTTTTATATATCCCATTCTTTCAGGGCTGCAGACTGGCTGCCCAAGGCACTGTCTGCAGTTTTATCCTGCCTATTCTTCCCCTTCTAGGCATGGCAATGAACGACATAGAGGACAAGAAGCATGTGGTGGGGAGAGAAACAGAGGTCTTTTTCATCTCAATTCTGTTTGAATGAGCAGAGTTGCTCTGTCAAAGAGATTTTTTTCCCCATGTCATACAATGTGCCTAAAGAGAAAAAGACAAACGTGCTATATTGAAAAGAAGCTGGTAACTAAATATAAATGTGGCTGTGCTCTCCCTCCCCCTGCCTATAGAGATATATGAGTGTTCTGAGACTTTAATACCGTGTCGGATTACACGGCTCTTCACAATATTTCCAAATTTCATGAAATCGTTTGCACTAACTTCAGCTGTATTTACAAATGTGTCAACACCTTACGTTAAAATTAGATGTACTAAGTCATTTTACATCTTGTCTGTCTGACTGGAATTGTCCCTGTGAGCTTATATCCTTACAACTTAACTGATGCTTCCAATGGCTCATATTGAATGCACATTCTCCCAACATGAACAAGTGACTAGATTAGGTGTCCTGTTATCAGCTGTAGGTCCCTTCTTTTCTAACTCTTCTGTGTTCCCCATTTTTTTCTGTGTTCCCCATCTCTGTAATTATAAGGAGCCAGGAGTTGCTGACTTTAAACAGTATTATGGAGGGGCATGGGCTTGTTCTCTTTTGAGACTTCTAGAAACATTGATGGGATCTCATGTCTTTCATTATATTGCTACCAGAAAAAGAAAGAGATTTAGATGCCCACTGGAATTGAATGTAACTTTTTTCTACAGACCTTTGGAGCCTCATGTTCTAGAGTTTGTCTCACATAAGACAGTAGTTTCTAGATGTTATGGGATTTCAGAATCACCAGTCCCCCACTCCACAATACTAATTTCAGTAGGTCTGGGGCTACTCTGAGAATCTGCATTTCTAACAAGGACTAGATGATA
>NW_021627970.1:0-101225 GCF_004785775.1 Grammomys surdaster
AATATTACACCCCAAACTGACAAATGGTTGGTAACTTGAACATTTACAAGAGACTAGGATGGCTGTGAGTTAGCCCAATGACGGGATTATTGTAGGTCCACTTCCCAGGGGCCCACCCAATGCAGCCGAAAAGGAGTGCGTGGTGCTGGGAGTGGGTGCAGCCTACATGGCCTAAGACAGGGCTCTCACCCTCCTTTCACCCACATCAGAGTCCCTTGACGTTGCCCATCGTCGACAGCCTAAAGCCTTCGACCATCGATGTGACTCGTCTCACATCAGTGTTTTGGGGTTGTGAACTTGTCTAAGACCCCCCACAATTAGACATCCAAATTCAAAACTCACATAGTTGGGATTGAACATAAGACGCCTTCTCTAACTAAAAAATTAAGAAATTAAAAGAGATACAACTGTTTCTTTCCTTGAGATGTTACTTAACACTGTCTTCTCTATACATTTCTACACTGACTTTATCAAATTGCAGCAAACAGCATCTTTCTTGGCATATCCTCACATAGATGTGTCACTACGTGTGTAGGTGTGGCAGATTACAGAGCCTTTAGAAATGAGTCCAGATACCTAATCATAATTGCCCTGTTTTCTGCTTTGAGTTAGAAGACATACAACTTCTAGAACACATTTCATTACTTCTTACAGCCACTCACATGGTCTTCACATGCCATATGACAGATATGTGCATTATGGCTGCTGATGGCATCTCAGCCTGAGGCAGCAGCTTCCACGAACTAGGAAATAACTGTACTTCTCACAAGAATGTCTATAACCCAATGAAGAGGTGGCTTAAACACAAAGCTCAGAATATCTTCCCCTTTTTGTGGCTTGGTATGATACCTTCTCCTTCTTAGTCCTGACATTAGGAAGTGACTGGTCATGAACAAATGGACATATCCTGTGTCTGGCTACAGAGTTTGGCATTTTCAGGTACATAGAAGCGTCATTTCTCACAGAATTAAACACAGTCAATGGCTTTTACCCAAGGCAATCAAAAGACAGTAAATACAGTAGAAAAAGGATCTGCTTTAAGAAATTATTTTATATTAAAATCCTATTTAGGAAGGTTATATCAAATATTCCATTAAAATAATATTAGAGTTCTCCAATTGTATCGTTTTGATATCAAAGGATTTAAAATATTTTTAAATATAACTAAACAATATAATTATTTTTCTTCCTTCCCTTCTTTTTTCGCCTCTCTCCTCATCCCAAGAGACCGTGTCACTCAGAGTGGCCTCACACTTGAAATCTTTCTGCTCAGCCTCCTGAGTACTGGAATTATGCCATATCTGGGTATGTCACAGTCTTTGACAAACTCAAAGGAGAAAATGCCATTTGTTTTGCTTACCAGGCAGTTGGCCTCTGGACTAGTCTTACTCATGTTTCCATGTCCTTCTACAGATACAACTTTGAGGCAAAACATTTAATCTCTTTAAGGGCTTATTTTTAAGATCATGAAAACAACGGTATGTACAGCTACGGTGCAAAAGCATGTATGCTGCCAAATTCATAACTTGAATCCTAATTCTCAGTGTAACAGTGTTTAAAGCTGGGACCTTTGAGGATGATTAGCTCATCAGTGTGGCCTTTATGAATAGGAGTAGCAGTTTTATAACTGAGTTCCAGAGAAGCTGGCTACTTCAGCTATGCTATTTAGTATAGTGAGTAAACATCACTATACTGTAGGGGAAGAAGGATTGAACCAAAGAATATTTTATAGCCAATAATCTTTTTGTAAAAACATTTATTTCCTTTTGTTTTCTTTTTTTATTAATCATTTTATTTGTTTACATTTCAAATGATATCCCCCTTCTTGGTTGCCCTTCCACAACTCCCCATCCTATCCTCCATCTCCTCCTCCCCTTTGCCTCTGTGTGCGTGTTCTTCTACCTACCAACCTACTCCTGCCTTATTGTTCTAGCATCTTTACCCTGGGGTCCACAGGACCAAGGGCCTCCCCTCTCAGTGCTGTCAGGTAAGGCCATCCTCTGCTACATATGTATCTGGAGCCATGGCTCCCTCCATGTATACTGTTTGGATAGTGGTTTAGTCCCTGGGAGCTCTGGGTGGTCCAGTTTGCGGATATTGTTCTTTCTATGGGGTTGCAATTCCCTTCAGTTCCTTCAGTCCTTCCTCTAGCTCTTCCATCCCTGGGCTCAGTCTGATGCTTGGCTGTGAGTATCTGTATCTCAGGTCAGGTGATGGTAGAACCTCTCAGGGAACAGCCATACCAGGCTGTACTTCCTGTCGGCAAATGCTTCTTGGCGTCAGTAATATTGTGGGGGTTTGGTGTCTGCAGGTGGGATGGATCCCTAAGGAGGGTGGTCTCTGGTTGGCCTTTCCTTCAGTCTTTGTTCCATTTTTTTTGCCTCCATCTTTCCTTTGGACAGGAGCATTTCTGGGTTAAATATTTTGAGATGTATGGTGGCCCCATCCCTCAATTTGGGGCTGTGCCTATCTACTGGAGGTGGTCTCTACAGGTTGTATCTCCCCTTTGTTGGGTATTTTGGCTAAAGTCATCACCGTTGGGTGCTGGGAGCCTCTTGCTTCCATGGAGTCTGGGACTTTCTAGTGGCTACCCCCAGTATAGATCTTACATTGGTATAGATCTTTTTATAGTGATACATATTGAGGCTATATTTTACTACACTGATACATATCTTTGTATATTGATACAAAATTTAAGGTTGTTTTGTTACAACATACTATGTATACATTGTTTCAACTCTTACTGAGGCATTGTGCTTAGATGATATTCTTAATAATGTAATGTAATGATTTAGGTACAAAACATTGAACTCCCCGGGCAGTGGTGGCGCACGCCTTTAAATCCCAGCGCTTGGGAGGCAGAGGCAGGTGGATTTCTGAGTTCGAGACCAGCCTGGTCTACAGAATGAGTTCCAGGACAGCCAGAGCTACACAGAGAGAACCTGTCTCGAAAAACCAAAAAAAAAAAAAAAACAAAAAAACAAAAAAACAAAAAAACAAAACAAAACAAAAAAAACCAAAAAAAAAAAACCATTGAACTCACCAAGATAGGATAAATTGCCAAATACAGATGGACTGGACTTTGTGACTATAAATCTTACCTAATAGTTTTCATAATTGTTTCATAATTTTTCTTAGTGGATGTCATTTATTAGTATAAGAGAAAGGGCCTATGATTTAGACAAAACGGGGGAAATGTTGGGGGCTGGTCTGGTGCTTCTATGCATTCAAATGCTAAATACTGGCCCTCAAGATCTGGTTGCCCCTGACAAGCAGATCCTCACATATATCAAGTGATGCTATGGAAACTTTACTCCCTAATTTAAAGCTTCTGGTTAAATAAAAGTGGCTACAGCTAATTACTAGGGAGAATAAAGGTAGGTGAGGTTTCAGTTACCAGGCGTGGGGTCGCAGGTAAGGACCACAAGGAGAGGAAAGAAGGAGGGTGAAAGAAGAAGGAGAAAGAGGATTGAGCAGACAGAAGGTCTCCATTTGACATGATGGATCCGGAGTCCGTGCCTGAGCAAAATGCCCCACTGAAGATTGTCAGAGCAGAAATAAACTGGGAAGACTCAAACTGCAAGTATTTGGGTAGTGCAGCTGGGAAGTAGACTGTCTAGCCTAGAAAAATAGATTAGGGGTAAGTCCCAAGTAATTGTGCTAAGTTGATTAAATAAATCTGTAGGACTCTGCCTTGATTATTGAGGGTCTGGATGAGTCATATCAATAACTAATAGAGTTTATTAAAATCCGTTTACACTATATGATTAGTATGCTGGTCCTCTGACCTTGAACTTCCCACTCTATAATCTTTTAGAAAGAAATATATGTTGTTTATAACCTAGCAAGTCAATAATACTTTTTGTAACTGCCTGAATAGACTAAGATATTGTAACATTAGATTATTATATAATCTAATAGTGAATGTATATAAATGTATATGAAAAATTTTGGCATGTGGTAAATGTTCAGTAATTGCTAGTTTTTATCATCTTCCTCATCTATCATCATCCGTACTATTATTAATCACTATCTTTAACCGTGTCTGTTTTCACCAACCTTGATCATTTCCACAACCTGTAGTGACCACTATGCCAATGAGAATATTCTAACATCACTATTACACCAGTTCAAAGAACCCCCATTCTCACTCAACATAACCTAATCTAAACATCCCTACTATCTGCTACCATGTATACCATCTTCTACTATCAGGACATTTCCCATATACCTGTCATCAACGCAATTATAATCCTCCAAGATCTATCACGTTCATCCTGATGAACAGAATCCATTGTCACTATTCTCACTGTCACCTGCCCTGACCACCTCTATCATTGCCTACCATCTTGACTATTACTTAATCTATTATGAATACCCCATCATCAAAAATCATCAACCATCATTATTTGCCATCATTTACCTTAAGCTCTTCCATCATTCATCATCATCATTTACCACCACTCCCCAACATGAACCTCTTGTATCATCTACCATTGTTAACTGTCAACCACTATGAACACTTCATACTCTCCAAATCTTTCTTCTCCAACATTCATTGTCATCTTCGAAGAACTCCTCCACCCATCATTCACTAAGACTTACTCACTTTGAACAGCTTCATCCTCTATCATATCATCCATCATAATCCACCATCATTCACTGTGACACACCATGAACATTCATATCATATACCATGCCTCTTTATATCACCTCACTCTCACTAATAATCAGAGGATCTCTCTGTTCAACAGATGCCAGGAAAGTAACCACAGTGTTCTTTTAAAATACCTTTATATATTAAGGATTTACATGGTACTTTGAAGTCTCAAAAAATCTATTATCCAATTTCAAATGTTACAGATCTTGCAGAGATCACGATAAACAATGGTAAATAACACAGCTGCAGGCCTTACTTTATTTTGTAACACTGTGATAATCAAGTTGTCTGTGGCTTATTTCATCTAAACCTTACAAATAACTCTGAGATACACACTATTGTTTTTGCCACTTTATATATAAAAAAAGGCAAGGAAGGTTTTATTAACTTGTTTAAATTTTCATAGCAAGTAAATTATATAGCTGATTTTGAACTTCAGATATTCTGTTTTCTATATCGAAGTCTTTCATACAAATATGACTGAGACTCTTTTAGTCTTGTAGGTATTTGAAACTATTACTTGAAAAAATCTCCCATATAACTGTCTGTGTACAGTCCCCTGAGAGAATCTAAACCGTTACAGCTACAAACGGTCTGAAGGTGAATGCCAATTCCATCTATTGACTCATCTCTTATCCTGAGAGTCAAATTAGGGGCGTCTCTGAGTAGTGCACATAGTATCGTCAGTATTATTTGATCTAAAATAAGTTTACTGTGGTTTACACTAAGCCATTTTATTTTTTCTTTAATCCCATTTTTTTCTCTCTACCTTCAAATCGCTCAGCTAAGAATTTCAGCTTAGCATTTGTTTTATAACACACTCATATCCATCCATCCATCCATCCATCCATCCATCCATCCATCCATCACCACCACCATCACCACAAGCAATTCTTTCTTAGTAATCTCTTTCAAATGTGTTTCCTCCCATCTGTCTCTATCTTTACCATTATAATTTGATTTATCCTGAGGACAGACTCTGTCAGTAGTACCTGCCACTCTGTCTCCTGTTAAAAAGGTTTCCCAGGTCTCTTCACAAAGGGCTGATGCTAAACAGTTCAGTTTGGCATTTATGTCCTTCCTATTATAACCATCTACCTTCCTTCCAACCCTCATCTACTTCTATCACCCACATAGCCACCTTCTGGAACAAGTGATCCCTGTTTAGTAAGAACAGTGTGCTTTAGCCTCCAGAGCATGCACACGCTGCGCTCTCACTGGCTAACCTCTCCTGCCTCCGTTTCTACAAACTTGACACTTTAGGTTCATCTCTAACACTGCCTTCTTCACAGTGTCTTTTCTGATCATCTCAAAGAGGCAAGTTTATTCTCTTTAGGTTTTTGAGCACTCCCTCCCTGCCTTTACCCCATTTATTTATTTATTTATTTATTTATTTATTTATTTATTTAAATAGTGATCTCTGTGTACATATAATCCTCTTTAAAGCACTCTGAATTACTTTTAAAGTAGAACCCGGTCTACTTTGCCACAAACAAATATACTTCTAGAAATATCCTAAGTATTAGAGCCCATAAGTATATACAATTTACTAGAACTTGTTGCACTATGAAAATGTACTAAAGAGACTATATAAATAACATGAAGGTAAGAGGGACCGATCATACATTTTGGTCCAGAGTTTAGTTCATTATGGTCATATCTAACCAGTAAAAGTATGTGTTAGAATTCATGTAATCTACATAGGATCATAACAAATGGACACTTTCAAGCTGACAGTTACACTAAATGATTTACACAATTTTTGATCTTGACTATGAAGGCAGATGAGATCAAAAAATTCAACCTGCTTGCATCCAGTTTTTCTGTCATGCAATTATGTACATAAAATTAATTTTAAAATATTTATTCTAATTTTATGTGTGCACATACACATGTGTGTGTATGTGTGTGTGTGTGTGTGTAAGCACATGTATGTGGATGCCCTTTGAGGCCAGAAGAGAGTGTCAAATCCCCTGGAGCTAAAGTTATAGGCAGTCATGTGCTGCCTAATGGGGACTGAACTCTAGTTCCCTACAAAACCAGTATGCACTCTTTATAGTTGAGCAATCTCTCCAGGCCTTAATTCTTAACACAATTAGTTACTATTTTATGTGCATGGGTATTTGGTCTGCATGTGTCTCTGTACTTCATGCATGCCTGGTACCCACAGAGGCCAGAAGAGGAAGTTGGATCCTTCAAGACTGGAAGTGCTAAAACTCAAATCCTAGTTCTCTGGAAGAGCAGCCAGTGCCCTTAACCACTGGGAAATCTTTCCAGCCTCAGACCCTAGATTCTTAACACTTTCCTTTCCCCATTTACTTTTCTCTCTCTTTTCTTTCTTTCTCAATCTTTCTTTCTGTCCTGATATACTAATTCTGTGATAATTCTAGAGTATGATTACTTGGACAAGAAGTGAAACAGATTATTTGAGGGTATACCTAAAACCTGACCGTGAGAAGAAGAAAACAGTCTAGAAAAGCTGAGAAGGCGAGAAGCTTGGGTCTAGTGGCTAGAACAGAGAGATATAGTTGTAGAATAAGTGAATTATAAGTGAATTATTGTTGTAACAAAATCTTGGTTGACAATGTACTTTTCAAGAAAGTAGTCCACTTGCCTTACACCATGTTGGGTCATCACTCTGGTGTAATGAAAGTGTTTTGGTAGAACTGGAATTCATTACAGATACAAGACAGCTTATGCCAAGAGAAATCATATTTAAGGCAGTTATAGCAATTGCCCCTTGAGATTGAGATACCTTTAACAGCTATTGGTTTATTTTTGAACCTTTGATCCACTTCTTCATCTACCCTCTCACCCACTCATAGACTAGTCTAAAGTCCTGGAGGTGCATGCTCATTAACTCTGTAAAATGAGATGAGAGGCAAAGAGGTACAGAGAGAAGGCAAGTCTAAGCCTATGCCTAAGCCCACGCCACAGGGTTCTTGCTGGGTCTGCCACTAGTTTCTCCCCTTGATGCTTGTCTGGCCTGTTTTTTCTTGGGAGTTCTCTTGCTAGTTGCCAACCCATTTAGAATCTATTATATTGAGTGTCAGAAAGCAGTGGAGGAGTGCTCTTTTGTGTATATAGCCAAAATGATCTTATACTGGGTCTGAGAGGCACGGAGCACATGAGACTCACTGTTCACGAAGACGGCAAACCTCAGGAAGGACAGGTAGCGTTCCCCTTCGATGGGGTTCCAGCCAACGTCAGGGTATCCTTTGGCCAGAAGCATGGGGCAGCTCTGAAGGCCACAGCCTGCCAAGTAGGTTACAACCTGCCAAGAACAGTACAAAAGTGAGTGTCCGTGTACACTCAGCAGGATGACAGCTACACTGAAAAATACAAATAAACACAAAACAGGAAGAACACAAATTTCAGTAGAGAAAATGTGCACCCCATTGAGAAAGCTCCAGTAAAAAGAATTGAAACTATGTACAATGGACAATAGGATAGTTGTTTCTTAAAAAAATAATAAAAAATAGAATTATCATACAATCCAGTAATTTCATTACTGGCTCTGTAGACAAAAATTACAGATTACCTTGACAAACAGTTGTACAATCCAAATTCATAGTAGCATTGTTCCTAACTTGTGAAATATAGAAGCAAGCGAAGTATCACTCAGTGGATAACTGGGTAAGAGAGGAAGGGGCTTCTTATAGACTAGGTCCATGTAATGGGCAATTCTTGCAGATTTGTTAAGGGACATAAGTGAACCCTGCAAAGCAAATACTGTGTAGCTTTAACTCACATCACAAGGGCAGTAAAGACCATATAGACAGAAAGAAAAATGGCAGCTGCCAGGGGCTCCAGGGATGAAGGAACAGGGAGTTACTATGACTCAGGCAGGGTTTAGTTTGATGAAATAGAAGGAGCTTATGGAGGTGAGTGTGGTGTTAGTCGCATAACATTATAAAAGGCTTCCGTGAGTCTGAACTCACAGAAACAGTTTGGAGTTGAAAACAGTTAGGAGAGGAAATTTTTTTGTATGGATTAATTTTTCTTTTCTTTTGTTTTTGAAACTGGTTATTTATTTACATTTCAAATGTTATCTCCCTTACTGGTTTCCCCTCCACAATCACCCTATTCCATCCTCCCTCTCCCTGCTTCTATGAGAGTGCCCCACACCCACCCACTCCTGCCTCACCGCCCTAGCATTCTCCTATGATGGGGCATCCAGCTTTCACAGGACCAAGAACCTCCCCTCCCACTGATGTAAGATAAGGCAATCCTTTGCTTCATATGCGGCTGGAGCCATGGGTTCTTCCATGTGTACCCTTTGGTTGGTGGTTTAGTCCTTGGTAACACTGGGGGATCTGATTGGTTGAAATTGTTGTTCTTAGGAGAGTAAATTATATGCATTTTATCACAACAAAAATAGAAAAATCCAATGCATTTAAAGCCAAGAGATATGCTAAAATTCCTCTAAAACTCTTGAGAGCTGCACTTCTAAGAACTGGAAACTTCTTATCTCTAAAAGGTAGAGAGAACCCAAATATTCCCCCGACCAATAATTATAGACTTAAAAAATAATTTTAAGCACCACGTTTTTAGAAAAGGGGATAATCCAAGGGTCTAGGTGCAGCAGAGTCTCCACTTCTTTGAGGAAAATAATTCAATAGATTTAGAACCAGAACCTGCAGTCCACATTTTCTTGCAAGTAATCAAAAATATTATGACTATGAGAATAAATTGTCAGTTTCTAGGTTTCCCCAACTCCAGTAAGAAGTTGACAAGTCTGTAAGCTCTGTGGTGGCATACGCCTATAATCTAAGCATGTTGGAGGGTTAGGCAGAAGGATTGGAAGTTCAAAGTGCACAGAGAACTTGCAGGTAGCCCTGTGCCACACGAGATCTTGTTTTTTGAAATGTTTAATTATTTATTTATTTTTAAACCTGAGTAGTTTGTAAGCCTATAAGCATTTGGAAAGACATAAAGGCATGAGAGAGAGACCTCTGTGACGTGTGAGAACCGTCTGTGGAATGAGAGAGACCTCTGTGGCATGTGAGAACCCTCCCTGGCACTGAGGCAGGCTGAGTTTACTTGACCATGGTAATGCAAGGTCTTCCTGCTTATTTTTCACCAGAAATCAGGGACAAATATCAGCAAACAACTGTTGCTAAAAATTTAATTGCTCTTCTGCTTTTGACTTCGATGTTTTGTGTATATGTGGAGGAAAGGAAAATTTAGTGTGCTATATTAGAGTACAGAGTTCAAAATGCAAAGGACTGCCTTGTTGCAGACTCACGAACTCTGTTTACAAAACATTCCTTTCATTTAAATGTAAATAAAATGTAAATGTACATAAAGCTTGCTGAAGTCTGTTTCACTAGGAGCCAAGATCACAAGTAGAGATATCAGTGGGGGGACAGTTCTTGCAATCAATGGGTGTCTTTGTGCGTGTGTGTGTGTGTGTGTGTGTGTGTGTGTGTGTGTGTGTGTATGTGTGTGATAAGGGGTGTGCCTTCTTAACAAGTCTATGGGATCTAGGGGGATAAAATAATTTCCCTCACTCTGGTAATTTTATTTACTCTTGCAATTGTGAGATCTGCTAAAAGTTAACCTCAGGTCACAGCTGATTTCTTTTTAGCTTTATTATGCTATCAGTTGTTTGATAAACTTATATTTGAAAAGCTCAGTAAATAGACCGTTCTCCTATTGGATAGATTATTATGTCAGGTTAAAAAATGACAGACTCAGAAAGACAAATACCATATGTTTTATTGCATATATAGGAGGTAGAATTAAATGTAAATTTATGTACATTTGTGTGTGTGTGTGTATGTGTGTGTGTGTATGTGTGAGTGAAAGAAAAAAGACATCTTGAAGAAGAGGGAACAAGAGGAGAAGGTAATAGAATATATGTCTTAAAGTCTTAAAAGCAGTATGGGGTGGCTATTTGAGAGGAGGAGAGATCAGAAAGAGGGGGACGAAAAAGAACAAAGTACAGTCACACATGCACACACACACACAAACATACACATACAGACAAACATACATACACACACACACACACACACACACACACACCCCACTCAATGAAATACATTTCTTTATATGGTAACCCTAAAATTTAATTAAAATAAAGATGTTTTCCTGACTTTGGCTTTACTTTACTAATGTATTAGGGGTTTAATTAGTCCCAATAGCAATGTTTACTGACTTGACAAAATGATTAAAATGTTTTTGCTTATATTTTTGTCCTTTCCTAAAATATTATCACTTAAAATATCTCCTGGGTGTTGCAAAGACCCCAAGGAACAAAATAAAATAATAACTCAAAGACATCCTATGCTGAATTGTATCACCCTAAATTTATACACTGAAACTCTAAGCTCCAATAAATCAGAATGTTATCATTGGAGATAAGACTTGTGAAGGAGATGCTAAGTAGAAAGGGGGCTGTCAGGGTGGTGTCCTTATCAAAAGGAGAAACAGCTGTACAAAGCTGCAGCAGGGTGCTTATGCAGAAGACAGGCTCTGTAGGACACATCAAGAGGGTAGCCATCTGTAAAACAAGGAAGGAGGCCTCAGAAGAAATTAAATCTGATAACACTTGGTCTTGGCTTTCCAGGCTTGAGAACTGAGAAAATTAACTTCTGGTGTTTAAGTCACCCTGTCTGTGGCTATTTATTACAGAGGCCCCTGAAGATGAATATACCCTTACACCACAAAGTAAATGTGCCCAGTTAGAAATAAGTGGCATAGACACAGGCATGTACTCTGCCTGATTCATGATAGGTTCTTACCCATAATTAGTTAAATACATCTGAAGCTGTCGTAACAGAGAACTTCAATAAATTATTAGTAGGTAATTGACATCTCATCTTAATAGACACGGATCTACAATTCAGCTGACGATTCTCTGCCATGGCTGTGCCAGGGGGATCTTTATGAATGGTAACATCATCCACCTATCTGTGTGACACAAATAGATGGAAACTGGCTGCCAAGATAGTTTATCATAAGATGCCAGTCCCCTGTCCCCTGCCTTCTCAACCCAAGTTCTTTGAGCCTTTTTATACTATTGGGTAGGAACAGAAGAAAATGTATTTTAAAAATACTTTCACATTAGCTTCTCAGACATATTTCCTAGAGTCTCCTCATCCCTCTTTGGCTGTTCTTCCTGTTGTTTAGTCGATGATTTTTTTTTCTGTGACTCTCTTAGGTGGTAGTGGCCCTCAGGACCCTGACACATTTCTGCAAGGATCTCACCTACACAGAGGGTGTTGTTCTCCATCCATGATCTCTGTCTACAGCTTAGAAAACCTTTCTGAGCTGTAAGTACTATTTAGGCAGATTCCCAGTTGACATTTACATCTGGAAACCCCAAAACACCTCTGTGGCCCACCCTGTTCTCATAGGAGTGTCTAACCATCATACATCAGAACATGATATCATTATTTACAAAGTATATCAAGAACTATTGCAATTAATATACAAACATTCAGAACAAAGTGTCCTCATATTATAATTTTATGAAGTGTTGTGTTGGATTGCATTTGCACCCCTCTTCGGCTGCATGTGACCTGGAAGCTGTGGGTTGGGCTTGTCTGCAAGAGAGACAACCCAATATTTGGTTAATGGTTGCTATTTGTCTTCCCTAGGTCTTCAGGATTCAAACACTTCTCATATCTGCTGTGTCAATATTAACTAAAGTCAGCACCCACTCATGCTTACTGAAGGTAAGGCAATACTTCTTGCCCCAGGTCTTGTCTCTAGCCAGTGTATTTCCTCACTGAAGCCTTCTAAACCACACAACTTACTGTGTTGCTCTCCTGCTGTGGGCCTTAGTGGTTTCTATTATTCGTGCTTCTCCAAAAAGATAGCATAAAATAATTAGAACAAGCATAGGCTCTTAAGCTAAACTAATTAGATAATTATTAATTAATTAAAAATTAATTAAATAATTAATTAATTATTAATTAATTTAGTTACCCTGTGGCACTGAGGAATGACATAGTCTCCATACCTCCATTTCCTTCCCATAACGTCTGAACAACAACAACAACAACAACAGTAATAATAAAACTTGTTCTGAGGGTCACAGGAGTGAACTTCTATTATAATAAAGTCCAATTTCTGGCCACTCCCATCACCTTTCTCACCACACTCCTGTGTACTCTGTGCTTCTGCCATGCTTGGCTTTTTGACTGTCCTGGACATGGGCTTTCCTGGCTAAGCCCTAAACACTCAGGCATGTTTCCTCAACAATACAGCTGACTAGCTTCTGCTCAGCCTGTTGTAGTCATTGTTTAATTCCGACCAGGAGTTTCTGCCTTACCCCTGGTTACTGAGTTTCTGGATAAACAAGACACACGACCTTTAAATTTACAATAAGCCTTAAACAGCACAGTAGCTGGGCAGCTGCCTAACTTCTCTGCTATTAGAATCTACTTTCCTGTCAATACTCCAAGTTATTATGTATTAAGTTTCATCTGGGCTGCTCTTAACTCCAATTGGTAGCCCTCAGGGCCGTGTTCTCTTGACTCCTAACTCATGGTGGCTTCTCCTGCCTCCTTCTGCCTGCTTTCTCATGATTTCTGCAAACCCAGTAAACTTAACCTCCACCTATGTCTCTTCTGCCCACCTATTAGCTATTTGAATCTTCATTTACCAATCAGAAATAACTTGGGGGCAGGATCACTTAGTGTCTTAAGTTCAGACTCTCTCTTCTCTCAGACAACCAGAGAAACTTGAAGAAATCCCACTTGATTCAGGGACTAGACAAGGCTGCCCACTCTCTCCCTACCTATTCAATATAGTACTGGAAGTCCTAGCTAGAACAATTAGACAACAAAAAGAAGTCAAAGGGATACAAATAGGAAAGGAAGAAGTCAAAATATTACTATTTGCAGATGATATGATAGTATACTTAAGTGACCCCAAAACTTCCACCAGAGAACTCCTAAACCTGATAAACAACTTCAGCAAAGTGGCTGGTTATAAAATCAACTCAAATAAATCAGTAGCCTTCCTCCACGTGAAAGATAAACAGGCTGAAAAAGAAATTAGGGAAATGACACCCTTCACAATAGTCACAAATAATATAAAATACCTTGGTGTGAAGCTAACCAAGCAAGTGAAAGATCTGTATGACAAGAACTTCAAGTCTCTGAAGAAAGAAATCGAAGATCTCAGAAGATGGAAAGATCTCCCATGCTCATGGATTGGCAGGATTAATATAGTAAAAATGGCCATCTTTCCAAAAACAAGATTCAATGCAATCTCCATTAAAATCCCAACTCAATTCTTCACAGAGTTAGAAAGAGAAATTCTCAAATTCATTTGGAATAACAAAAAACCCAGGATAGCGAAAACTATTCTCAACAATAAAAAAGCTTCTGGAGGAATCACCATCCCTGACCTCAAGCTGTACTACAGAGCAATAGTGATAAAAACTGCATGGTATTGGTACAGAGACAGGCAGGAGGATCAATGGAATAGACTTGAAGACCCACTTACTAATTCTTAATGCAACACCCCTAGTGATGATGCATACAATACTCAGTATCAAGAACACAGAACTTTCTAGAGTGCTTATTTTAGCTCATGGGGCACTGTAGCTTTATTAATACTAGGCAGAGCAGCTTGGTTATCTCCACCGTCAGGAACTGTATTCAGAATCCCAGTAGAGGGCAGCGACATGCGTTTGGGCAGTGTATTGATTTCACAACTTCTTGTCAGGTCTCTTACATATGTGGACTCATGAGTTAGATCACACAGACATTTTTCTCTAGAAACCACAGGCATCCAGTGACATTCTGTATAGACAAGTGGAATGAGCTTCCACTTCTGAAGAACACAAATGCCCACACTCTCTTGTCTAAGAAGCTGGTTACCTTTGCTGATACATGATCATGTATAAACATGGTGCCATTTTTGTTCATACAGGATCATGTATGGCCAAGGTGGTGCCATCTTTGCTCATATACGATCTATAAGACTACAGTAGTGACAGGCTCTCATATTATACCACATTTTCCCGTATGAAATGGATCTGAATGCAAACCTAGATGTGTGGCTGCGATTGAGTTAGGAGAAAAATAACACGTTCCCCCAACAACTAGTTACCTTCTCAAGATCTGGTTCTTCTAATCCCAGTGCTAATTCGTTATTGTCCATCACAGAGGAGGCTGCTACATCCAGTGGGGTGGACCCCCTCATTGATGGGGATGCTGAGGATGAAGCATAAAAGAAAGTGGGCATTAAGGCTATCCTGGCCTGATTTGAGATTGCAGTGCACAAACATGGACACAAGAGGGCAGCAAATACATTGAAACTTGGCCTGTGTTGCTGTTCTCAGAGGGCTGCTGGCTTTGAAAAAAGCCCTATTTGTTTTCCTTCTCACACTCATTAAGGTTGAGTATACTAATTAACACAAAATCACTCGATTGCATGGGTTGAGACTACATAGTTTCCAGTACCTTTGTAACGCAAAACTTCTTGGGGTCTCCATTTGTTGATCACTCAAAAGACTCAGAGGCTCCCTCATTGTCTGGGCTCAAATGACTTGGAAAATCTTGGAGTTACCACTTGGAGCTTAAAAATAGTCCCTAGCTGCAGGAGTTCGTATAGTTACATTAGTGTACAAACAGTTGTCTGTGATATTTATTTTCAGTTGGTATCTCCGAGACTATAATTACAAAAAACTTCGAATGACATTTTACAAGAAGGAGGAGGAAGAAGAGGAGGAGGAGGAAGAAGAGGAAAAGGAGAAGAGTTTAGATAGCCCGAGGTTGCATTTGATAAACAAAACAACAACAACAAAAACAAAACTAAGATTTCAGATTTCAAGTGTATGTGTCTGTGTATTCCATAATTCATTTGGTTTATATCCAGCATGGTTGAATCAGGCAACAAAGTGAGTTGCTTTTCTCACAGTGATGATGAGTTACTATTTATCCACATCCATTATCATGTTGTTTATCCATAGCTGTTCTTGGTCAGTCTGCTAAGGGCAGAATTTGCTGGTTGGCTGGTGGGTTGCTGCTGGTGGTTGGCTGATGAATCCTGCAGCAAGCTTGCCAAGAAAGGATTAGATGCATGACCTTGGTCTTAAGAGCTCTGCTGAGTGGGCTGGGAGAGATGTTGCCCTCAGATTACATCCTCAATTCCAGATAGCATTTTATAATAAATCACAGGCCATTGGACCTGAGGGGGGGATTGACTCAATCACCAATGCAGCTGTTAGCAACATCTATACAGAGAGTGGCGAGCACAGACATGCTTGTATGCATTTGTTTTTAGAACAGGCTAGCTCTGATTTTGCACTTACATGTATCATAGCATACATGTGGATTCTTCCCCCTTTTCTCTTAAGTAGTCAGGAGAAAGAGTGGACTGCCTGGGTTCAGAGGTAAAAGTTATAATACATGGCACACATACCTAGGCCCACACTACTGTTCTCCAGCAGATAACTTAAATGTTCAAACATAGCCTTCTGATTTTGCCGGCTAATTCGACAGAAATAGCAAAGGAAGCGACAGCAGCTAGCAACCATCTTTGGGAAGGCAATCTGTGGGCAGAAGCAGAAGTATTAGAGGGGCGAATCTATCACAAGGCCTTCATGAACAGTTGTATCTTAAAAAGGAATTTTAGGTTGGAGTCTCACAAGCTATGAACTATTTGGAACATGAAGTTTTTCCTTACACCTCTTCCCCTTAAGACATTTGTAGGAGGAACAGAACATAGAATGCTGAAGAATGTGACTTCCAAAAATATTGGAAATTGGCTATAGTTCCCCAAGAACTTTCCTTCAAAGGAAAACATCCATCAGTTATAACCCGTTTCCTTATATGTCCCATGAAAATGTGAGACCCTGCCCCACACTGCCATTGTTTCCAGCTGGAGTGAGCAGAACTCTGAAAGGTGATATCAGAAACACAGTAAGGAGAATCACAGAAGAACATGGGCCATTAGTCTTTTAAAGCTTGGGTCCTCTGGGTCATGGGTGCCCTCCAACCTTGACAGTTAAGAAAGTCTGAAGGGCAACATGCCCTGTTTCTGTGAACATGTCCCCAAGTATGTGCCCTCAACCACTGCTCTTCTATAGGTCCCTAAGGCACTTGTCACCAGATGCACACAGGTTAGTATGGAGATACCATCCTTCATCCTTTGATTTGTTTGCCTTCCCTGATTAACAATGTGATTAACACCTCTTTCGAATGCTATAGATTAGTTTAGACCTTATAGAGCTCAATAAACAATGTCAGAATCCCAGAAAGACCTTAATTTTACCCCTTTAGAATCATGGGAGGTGCTCTAGGAGATAGTTTTGAAACCTACAGTCAGTGAGGCATCCAGATGAGCTTAGGAAAGTTCTGTGGAGAGAATTAACTTATAGGGGGAGGAGGAGGGGGAGAGGGAGGGATAGAGGGGAGGAGGAGGGGGAGAGGGAGAGGTAGAGGGGGAAGAGGGGGGAGGGAGAGGCAGAGGGGGAGGGGGAGAGGGAAAGGGAGGGGAGGGAGAGGGAGGGGGAGGGGGAGGGGGAGGGGGGAGGGGGAGGGAGACATTCTGTCCTTCCTTTATATTCCTGGATGACAGTATTGGAGAAGTCTAGATTGAAAGTCACTTGTCCCAGTTAGCTTTAACTGCCAACCTGACTCAGCCTAGTCATCTATGGGGAAAACGTCTGTTGAAGAACTGCCTAGAACCGATTGGTCTATTGGCATGTTTATGGAGGATTGCCTTCATTACTAATTGGTGTAGGACAGCCCCACCTACTGTGGGCAGCCACAAGCCTAAGCAGGTGGTCCTGGGCTGTATAAGAAAGTTAGCTCAGCATGAGATGGAGTTAGAAAGAAAGCCTTTATAGTTGTGCCTCTAGAACTCTGTACTGACTTCCCTCAGTGACGGATCATGATCTGGAAGCATAAGCCAAGCAAACCCCTTCCTCCCCTAAGTTGTTTTTGGTCAGTGTTTGTACCACAGCAACAGAATGAAATGAGAACATCATTAATTCTTGGTAGAGTAGCATCCTAGAGTCTGCAGCATTTGAATCCATTCTCCATATATTACCCTCAGAAGTCATGCAGTCCAGGTCAGTTAGTAGATAAAATTCATCCTGCACTAGTGCAAGGACTGAGCTTCTGGTCCCTACTACCCACATAAAAGCAAAGTGGGAAGAGTGGCCCATCTGTAGTCTCATTATTCAGGGGCAGAGACATGGGATCCCCAGAACAATCTGGATAGGTAAACTATCTGAATTTGTGATATATGGGTTCAGTGAAAGACCACCTGTCTCTGTAAGTAAAGTGGGGAACAATCTAGGAACATAAGTTACGCCAACTTCAGGCCTCCATATGTGTGTGTATATTTGTGGGTACACACTTACACAAGTGTATTCATAGACATGTGAGCATGCCCACATATCTGTATGTACACTATACTACATACACAGACAAAAACAACAAGAAGCCATTCAGTTTAGGTAAGATCTTAAGAAAACTGGTATAAATGCTCAGTTGCACGCTGTCTTAGCAGCAATGCCCTGCTTCTTGGACCCTTTTGGCACTGTAAAAATCTTTGCCTATTCCAAGGGGGGAAACCTAGACAATAGATAGCAGAGTTAGTCACTTTATGTCCTCATACCCCGGGAGTCAATTTCTGGTTAAGTGCGGCATTACCTGTGACTTCTCAGTACCCAGCACATTCACCATCACCTCCATCACTGTCTCATGCATGCCGAGGACTCTCATGAGGTTGGGGTGCTGGTAAAACACCTTGTTGTTCATTATGTCCCTGAGGAAACAATCAGAGGGAGAATTCAGCACCTTCGGCTTTTCTGCTATAAAGATTTTGGAATGAGATGCACAAACGGGGTGTGGATGAAGTAACCTTGAAATGATAGGCTGAGAAAATAATAAGAAGAAGGTATGAGGTCATGGAATACATATGAAATTGTTGTTGTTTAGCTGACCTAAAAACAGGAGCACAAAATATTTCTAAGTGTTTGCTTTCTCTCTCTAAAATGTTTACTTTAATGATATTTAAACTATTTCCTATTTTTTCCTCTTTTTTTGTACATAATAAATTCTAAGACCACCCAAATCACTGGATTTCTCTTTCTCTGTGTACCCTGGAACTTCTTTTCTCCCTTATAGCTGTGTCTCTTTATATTCAGCTTCTTAATGATAGGCCTGCACATCATTCTTAAAGGCATTTTGTATTAGAAACCATGAAGCTTGTGGATATCAGACTTCAAAAGGCAATGGGATGAATGTGTAACAATTACCACACCTTAAAGCTACTTAACATAAACCCACACAATGAAGCTTGGGCAAAGAAAAGCCTAGGGATGGAACACTTGCCCGGAACTGGACAGAGGGGGAGGAGGCTATTTCTGCAGCTCATTTCTCTATTTCTATTCCCTCTTAATTTCTATTAGAATTTTCCTTTCTTGCAAATTAATTTAAAGAATGCATACACACACATATCCTTTCTCTCCTGAGCATCATCCAAGCCACTTTCCTGGTCCTTAGTGTGGTTTCTGTAGTTTGCCAGCTCAAGGATGGTGAGAGAACTGTTGCTTTTGATTTTAATCATGTAACATTGTGGGTTGGCCAGGTAACCTTTTTGGCACATTTTTTTTTCATATATGCTCTGTAATGAAAGGAAATCCTTCTGACACCTAAGTTGCCATGAATTGTCAACATGGTTTGTGAGGCAGATCCATGGGTTATTGTTGTAAGTTAAGGCATTTCACAGAACTAACAAAACAAAATCACTCTATAGTTTAGAACTAGGAAGAAAGGGACCAGCTGGGAGTATTTCAGAAGTCTCAGAGACCAGCCAAAAGCTCTGAAGCTCAAATTGTGTCTCTCTCAGGTTAAATATATTGTCTTTCCTTCAGATTTGTTTACATGACAGAGCTTAGGCTATTTTCCTAAGAGCCGCTATGAATTCTCTTCATTTCTTTTGGCAATGTTCATTCACCTTGGACAATAGACAGTCTGGTATCTCATGTTACAGAGGTAGTTCATGTGACAAGATGTACCACCACAAGGAGGGTGAGAGAATTCTCTTGAGAACTGCACTTGTTGAGAGAGCCTACCCTAGCCCGTTGATCATGAGGAGCTCCTCTTCTCTACCCATCCTGACACTAAGCAAGGACCGAATCTGGCCCAGGGCAGCCAGCAGGTTGATGGTGTCGTTCACAGAGGCCTGGCTGATGGTGTAAGTCTTCCGCAGAGCCTGTAGCAACTCCCCAATGCTGTCATACTGTCTCCGGAGGAGGTTGAACATCATCCTCACCAGCTCTGCATCCTGAATTTGGTTCTCCTGGGCCCAGCGGATCATTGTCTGTGAGACTAGTTCCTTCAGTGTTGCTGGAAGGAGAATAGAAGAGACCATTAACTATCGGTGACCAGTGTAGAGAAAGTTAGGAAGTGCAGACACTCTTTTCAACTAACAGACATATCAACAGCTGGTTCAGGTTAACTTTTTTCTTATTTTAAGGTTGAGTCACGGCATGTATACAAGTAGATTATATTATCAAGACATAAACACACCACCTATACCATAGTAAAAATATCACAATTATATACTAAAAAATGTTATTCTCATTTGATGTTTAGATTCACACTAAAAAATCAAAAAATAAACAAGACTCAGTCTTTGCCTTCAGGGAGCTCATAAGCCAATTCTTTACATTTTTATTTTGTGATACAATTTTATTGTTATTGTATAATACAATGCAATAAATGCTACAATGGAGGTATTTGCAAATGCCATGAGACAGAGCGCAGAGTGACTGTTCTGGGTGGGTGAAGGTATGAAAGCAGAACATTGTCCTGTGCTTCTTTAGAGTAAAGCAACTGACATACTGTTGCTTATTGTCATAGCTATTGTCTCTAAGTTAGTCTCTTTAGCAGAGACTAACTAGAGCTAACAAGTCAAGAATAAAAGATAATTTAGATGCGGTGGACATAACATATATTTAGAGAAGAGTGGAACTGGACTGTGAGGACATTCTCAGGTTTGAAGTCTTATAGAAATGGCTTCTTTGTACTGACTCTTTTTCAGGAATCAGCTGGTGCCATAGCATGAATTACCTTCATAGGCATGGAGGGTGAAACTACTATGACATTGAATTCAGAATTTACTAGGGTTCATACCCAGTTCCATAAGCACAGGGCAAATCAGCTAAAGTGAGTGTAAGGGCCTTGCAGTGGACAGACCATACAGCCCAGATGAATGCTGATTGGCTTTGTTTTGGGAATATATTAAGAGGCAAAAGGCTGATCTGAGAGGTGAAAGGAGAGCACGTTGGAACAGCTGGTTAGGAGATTCTCACCCCTCCCATCACATGTGCAGTTCCAGAAGGTTCCACAACATGGGGGAGAGAAACACTGCTTGAAAACCATAATGTGCAAATCTCATACTGCCACCACAGTCCTGGCAGGTGTGGATGGGACCAGATCCTTCATTCAGGCCAGATGATAGACCTTGAGCTAAGGAGACAATGGAGTTTCTTGAATCCACCAGAGGAAGGATTAGGGTTGCATTCAGATGGATGCTTTCTGAAGTCTGTGTGATTTCCAATAGTTAACTTTTTTACTCTACATCACTATACATAGCAGATGTCTGCTCCACATACACTCTTGGCTCTACCATATGCTATAAAAATAGAACTTAGTCACCAAAGCTCTAAACAATTTAGATGTAAAGGATTAATTTAGCTTACTGCTGTGCCTATCAGCCCTGTGGGTGTTTCAGGTTCAGGCAGGAGACATATACTGAAACAATGCAAAAAAGGATACACAGGCTAGAGAGAAGAACAGTTAAAAGATCTTGTTGACCATATGCCTAAGGATCAGGGAACACCACAGAGGACATGGTGGAAAGATTGTAAGAGCCAGAAGTTCAGGATGCCTGTTACTAAATAATATCCCCTAGGCACAATTGGAAAAATACAACCATAAAATCTCAACAACATGGTTGCCTGTACAAGACCAGCACAATCACAATACTAGGTGGTATGCCAATGGGGACAAGGAAATTCCACATAGTCCCACCCCTAGATGAAAAGCTTTAGGTAGTCATGACTGCAGAGAGAAACCCCAAGTGGTCATGTACATGTACATGTGAGCAACAATAAATGGACTTAGTAGGGTGTGTGTGTATGTGTGTGTGTGTAAAATAATAACTAGAGATCATGAATTTTGGAGAAAGGGGCTAGGAAGAGTTTGAAGAGGGAGACAGTAAGTGATGTAGATAAGTATTAATGTATGAAGTATCAAAACTTAGAAAGGTCTTGTTTAGTAAGCACTAATACCTACTAAGATCTGCACCTTCTGTGGAAGGCAAGTTGTTAATGGGTTTTCTTGGGCTTTTCTCACCTTCCCCCAAAACAACAGACTATTACCAAGACTGTTATTCATCCTCCATAATCCAATGGAAAGACCCTGTTGCTGAAGACACAACATACTTGTGTCATCAAAATTGGAGAAATCAAGTTGGAGCCTAAGTAGAACTTTCACTCCTCCTGACTAGCATTCATGACACTGGGAGGTACTTTGCATACTACCAGAGGAAGAAAGTAATCATTAATTAATAGCACTCAGCTACAAATCCTGAGACTTGTCTGCAAGATATCCTGGGGCCATAGTGGCACAAATGTCGTGTGAGTAGTCAGCCATTTTTCAAGTGGAGTTAAGGTACACTCTATGGGATGAAACTCATACTTGATGCTGCTGAAGTATCCAAGAACCTGAGGCTAGATAGGTCATGGGCCTAGGGAAAAACTTATACTGTCATTCTGCTAAAGAAACAATGAAATGACTCCTAACGATGTTTTGCTATACCCATAGATCAGTGCCTTGCTCAACCCTCATTAGAGACCTTCTTGCAACAGCTGGTAGTTAACAGGGAGATCTACAACTGAAAATGAATGGAGTGTGAGAAACTTTGAAACACTTGGCCTTAAATGGAATGATTTTGTTTGTTTGTTTTCTTTTTATCAACTCCCTCCACTCAAGGCTTAGGAATCTATGTAGAAGAGGAGGCAGAAAGGTTTTAAGAGCCAGAGATGATGGATGACTCAACGAAAACAGCATCTTTCAGACACATCAATACAACCTACACAGGTTCAAACCAGATAAAACCCCAGCATTGTGAAGGGGAAGTAGACACAAAGTCTTACCCATAACTAAGAAACTTTTTTGCAATTAATACCTGCTGGGAAAGGGAAAAGTAGTTTTTCCAGGTGCAGCTGTTCCTATTTCTTCCAGTTAAGATAGTAAGAACAAAAGGACTATACAAAAATACAGAAACTCTTACATCTAATACAAGTTTTATTTTATTTTTTAAAAGATTTATTTATTTATTTTATGTATATGAATACACTGTAGCTGTCTTCAGACACACCAGACCTTATTATAGATGGTTGTGAGTTACCATGTGGTTGCTGAGAATTGAACTCAGGACCTCTGGAAGAGCAGTCGGTGCTCTTAACCACTGAGCTATTTCTCCAGCCCCTGATACAAATTTTAAAGTCCTGTAAATATTGTTTCCTTTAAAGCACACACTATGGTATGAATGAACTTGGTTCTCATTATAAGTGGCCAGGTCTTCCACTGAAATAACACACAGCATCAAAGTCGTTGGTATACAGGAGAAGGAATGAGCAAGAAGAGTCACTCATTAGCTCAAGGTTACTTCTTCTGCAATAGGAAGTTTGCAGAGTCATGAAACCAAATAAATAGTAGAATTCCCTCAACCTGGCTTTATGTCTTTGGGTTTTTGGTAATGGAGTTCAAGAGACTCCCTAAACTACATAGGCTATTGCAGTTGTCCTTGGTTACCTTGCAGAACTTGAAGGCAGACCTTATTGATGAAGATATCACACACTTTGAACATGAAACTTGGGGGAATGAATCTCCAGCTGATCTGGAAGCCTCTTCCCTAAAGACTAGTTCTTATAGTACTAAAAAGTGCTATGCAAGCTATCAAGGAAGAAAGGCCATTAATAGTCTTACTCAGCTGTAAAGCCTGTGATCCACAACAATGGCCATCATGACAAGATATTCCACAGGGTGAAAAAATGGCACTTGCATTTTAGGGTTAGCCAACAGCCATGCAATTGGACTTAAGACCCATTTGGTAGTATAAAGGGGGCCAATTATTCATGCTAGTGAGGTCATGGACCCTAGAGGAAAACCTATTACTGCCGCTTTCCTAAACAGTATAATTTCCAAATTCATTCTAAATATTTACCTTTATCTTTACAGATAAATGATGCTCTTACCCTTCATCAAAAGAAGATAGGGACTTGTAGCATATGGAGACTATCACAGAAGTCCACCACTGGTCAAAATGCATAGAACACTGACTGTGGGGTGCTTAACCCTAAGTGATACATCTACAAAACAAACTATATACCTAAAGCCCAGAAAACAGTACAGAAGAGGGAGCAGAAAGATTGTAAGAGCCAAAGGACAATATTTGTTGTAAATATTGTCATTCCTATATGACAGGAAAGTTGTATCTTTGAACTCTCAACTATATGGTTGCCTAAACAAGACCTGAATGATAACAATACCAGTTGACATGCCAACATGGATAGGAGCAGGCTCGTGCAGCTCTACCAACTAGATGAAGTACTACAGATAATTAATGTTTACGGAGAGAGAAAGAGATTCAGTTTTCTCTAGGGACAAGTCTCTGATATAATTTCCAGTCCCATGTAGTCAGCTCTAGACATATTATATACAAGAAACACTAAATGGACTTAGCAAGTTGTAGTCACACACACACACACACACACACGCACACGCACACACACACACACGTATAAATAATAATAATAATCATGAATTTGAGAGAAAGGGAGGGACACAGGGAGAACTAGAAATAGGAAAGGGAGAGGTAGAAAGGGTATAAATATAGTACTTACACACAAAATTCTCAAAAAAGTTACAAAATTTATAGACAAAGAAATTTATATTTCTGTAATGTGTTAGGTCCTCTGTATATCTTTATATATGAAACTTAAAATAAGCAGTACAAAGCAACGCCTGGAACATACCTACAAACATTAACAATTAATACTATAAATAATGGTAGTTGTGAAAGTTTAATTGGCAGATTAGGGGACTCAGAATTCTTTTGGCAGTTGGGAAGGACACAATGATTCAAAAATATTATTTGATGTTTTCATTGTATTGATATTGGCACTGATGGTAGGGAAAAATGATAGGCAAAATTGCTAGGGCGTTAGAACACAAAGTCAGCAAGACTTATTGTCACTTTCCTGGGAAAACAGCCAATTTCACATTGGAATGTCTTGAATGAAGAATAATTTTATCAATAAAACTCTCAAAATGATATCATTTAACCCTATAAACACAATGGTGAGAAGCACAAAGCTGTACATCAGCACTAAGTGTCTTTTCCTTGAGGAAAAACATTTGTGTGTAATTGAGTTTCCAGCTAAACTAGCCTCTTATCTGATAGAATGCCATTTTAAATGAGAAGAAAAACAACCTGTGACTAATTGGTCTTGGATAACTGATATTTTTTTTCCAAAAGGAAAGAAATAAATTTTGCAATGTAAATGATAGCATTTATTGCCAATAAAGAAATTTGAATTTCGAGAGAAAAACCAGAATTCTGGCAAACATTTATCTGCCACTGTGAGCTTTGACAGCTTCTCAACATTTAAAGATCTCCTGATTAAATTATTGATATTAGCAAATGTGCTTTGAAAATATTTATAATGAACTGTGTCAACAGCTGGTAACTGCATTATTCAAGGAAATAATGATTTCCATAGAACAATGCATGCAGCTACAAAAAAGTTGTACTAGTGCCAACCAATAAGCAAGCTATTCCAGTGGGCTTCTTTTTCAGTTTAGAATTTTGTATGGTATGTTTTGATTTTATTTACCTCCTCTTCTAATTCTTCCTGTATCCATCTCTCATCCTTCCTTACCCAGCTTTGTATTCTCTCTTTTTTAAAGAGCCCATTAAGTCCAATTTAGGCTGCCAAGATAGTCTTGTATGTGTCGGCTTCCACTGGAGAGTGGTCAGCTACCAGGGGCTAGCCTCTTAAAGAAAACTGACTCCCTCTATGGCAGCTATCAATTATGTATTAATGTATAAAGCTAATTTGTTTAAATTTGCATATACTAACTAATTTTTCAGAATTATTCATTTATTAGTAAAGACTCCACAACTGCAATAATAAGCTTTAGAATTATTAGTCCTTTCCTAACTATACTTTTATTTCAGGCTATTCCCCACATTTTTGGTCAAATACAAGAATTCTGCTGTCTTTCAGATAATAAATTTATAAAAAGATAAAAGCATATAGTTCTTTTCCAAAGAAAAATTCATTGCTTATTGTGGAAATATATTACTAAGTGTGTAGTTATACATTTTAATTAGTTTTAGTGAATTAACAATATAAAATGCTGCAATTCTAAGTAAGTAAATAATGATAGCCTAGATTAGAGCTCTAAGACCCTATGCATTATTTGGAAATATAAATAATCTTCAAGACCAAAAAAACTTTGACACTCATTGCTGTATGGACCACATCTCTTACAAAGCAAAGGCTGGCATCCCTTGGAAGCAAAGCTATCGCTCCAGCTTGGGTGAACCCCACTCCATCAGGCTATGTGACTTTGATTAGTGAGCCAAGGCTTCCATCTAGAAAGCTACAGTCTAAGGATATTTCTCTGCTTCCTCTGAGTGGATTAAAAGTGAGTTCATGGGAGCAAGATTCCTCATATTGAGAAATAGAGTGAGGATTAAAGAATCATTATTTTGAGAATTGAATCCTGGAGGTTAAGGGCTCTGACCATCATTCACAGGGCACTAAAGTGCTCCCTGTGAGCTTGAAGGGCTCTGAAAAGTTTCCCCCTTAATTTGAGCTAAATTTAGGCTTAAGATCAGTCCTCTTCAGAGAAAAAGAGGGGTTGGGTCTGTGTTATTCACTGATTATATGGCCTTCTTTGGTTGGCTCTGTAGCCAACAGGGGCACATGAAGAATGGGCGGGCTGCAGACAACTTAATTCTTCAACCTCAACATCATCTTATCTTCATCAATGCAGATGGTCTCAGTAGTAATGGAAGCCATGGTTGTAAGTTGCAAAAGTTTCACTGTAGCATCAGTGAGCTTCCGGGAGCCAGGATATATGTCATTGACATGTTTCTGCCTGTCATTGACTGAAAACCAAGTGACCTCCTGTTATGTCACTTCTAAATTAGCTTCTGAATCAAATGATATTTTATGGGGATTTTCTAGGGGCCCAAGACTATGTTAGGTGCTTCTATAAAACCATTTCAGAACACCATTATTATCCATAGCTGGGGAAACTCAAAAATGTACGTAAGTTATTTGGTCATATTGTCAAACTGGCTTCTAATATTTGTGTTAATATCCATAAACTGGACTACTCTGCCTGGGTCAGCGAAGCCTCCTTTTGCAGTGGGCAGCAGTTAATGCAGAGATGAATAGTTGTTCAAAGTGATAAAGAGCAAAGAGTGAGGAAGAGACTAAGAGTTCAGCCCTAAATAGGATATTTGTGTTAACTACCCTGCCCTCTATCATGGCTCAGGAAATGAAATGGAAAAGAGGGTATAAAAAATGAAAGTGCTAGAAGATGAGAAGGGTGTAAGAATGCTCTCTTCAAGACATGTCATGACTATCACCTTCATGAATTTGAACAGCTGTTATTCTTTGTAATAGATTAAACCACCAAGCCCCAGTTTTTGCATAGATAGGAGACATGTGCTCCAGGCCCCATCCTTTAATGAGGACCCATTGCCAGTTGATTGCTGCTAGAGAAGGGAGAAACATTCTTTTTTAAACATGTTCCTAATGGTAATTCTTCTGTGCTCCAGTGGGTGGCCCCATGTCCATGCATATACAGACTGCTAATTGAACTCAAAATCAATAACACAAACAACGAACAAACCTTAAAAGAAAGAAAAAAGAGGAGGGGGTACAGAGGATGTCACAATGGTTTAGAGCACTTGCTGCTCTTGTACAGGACCTGAGCTCAGGTCCTAGCACCCATGTTGGGTTGACTCAGAACCACCTATAACTCCAGCTTTAGGGGTATCTGATATCGCTGGCCTCTGATATTGCTGGCTTCTGTGAACACTGTCACTCAGGTGCATATGCCCACTCAAACACACATACACATACACAAAATTTAGAATAAAATAAATCTTCAGAGAAAAGATATGAAGCTAGTAGGGAGCATGTTGGGGAGATACGTGAGGAGAGTTGGAAGAGGGAGGTGGATATGATTATATTTCACTGTATATGTGCATGAAATTGTCATGAATTAAAAAATATGTAAGTAAAGTAAAGTAAAATAAAATAAAATTAAAGATGATTCAGACTTCAGATTTCTATCCACTTCAGCAGGACAGAATGTCAAGTGCTCCCAATGGTTCAGCTCATGGGACTTTTAGAAAGTGATACTATTTATGTCAAGAAGAAAGGAATGGAGACACAAAGATATATATCACTAAGAGGCCTGTGTTTCCTGACGAGCAAAATAGACCAAACTGTCAAAAAAAAAAAAAAAGAGGTGGAACAAAGTAAATTGTGCACTATGATTTCTCTGATGAGATTAGTATTATTAATGTTCTAAATAATTTGATTTTTGCAATTAGTGTAATTGCATATAGGAAAGTTCCTCATATATATGACTGATATGCCACATTTAAAATGATTATTCAAGCTAACTCAGAATGGCAATACACTGAGTGCACTGTATTTCTTAGAAAGACTTGATGTTCTAGGGAACATCTTAGAAGACAATAGTTTCTTCACTTCCTGACTAGTGATATATTGTGTAAAAACAAAACAAAACAAACAAACAAACAAACAAACAAAAAACCAGAGTGTCGTTGCCTCAGAGCTTGATTTAGGACACTCATTTGGGAGTGTCTGATTCAGTTGTTTCTTGTCCACCATTAGTCATTTTAGAACCTGCCACTTTGATTTCAGAATCTAAGCTGTCCACATCTGACCCTTACAGGAAAAATCACCAGTCAACTACCATTGTCACAAGATCTCTCCTTTAATTAGTCAAATGATCAGCTTCCAATGCCAACCACCACCAAAAAAAGGGTCATTTGCTCTCATGGTTCAGGTTTCTGTTTTAAAACTGCAGGAGTCTAGAACTTTCAAATACTTTTCTGGATATATTTTTTCCTTTCTCTCCAAATTTAGATCACAAGCCAAATGGTCATCACTCGATTGAACTACATGCTTCCTATCAAAGAGTACATGATGGCCACTGGCAAAGCAAATCTCACATCTGTACTGTTAGGTTTCTGAGAGTATTCTTAAATCTGGGACAGCTTGGAAGAATCAAACTCCAATTATGCTGAAGAGAAGGAATAAACGAAACTACACTGTACTGAGGTTAAACTCAGAAAACAATTTATAATGTTCACAGTACAACGGAATAGAAAATTATGTGCATTTAAACAATGTGTACCTATTTTAAAATTCTGGGTGATTGAAAGTCAGTCTGTGGTATTCTGTAGACAGCCAAATTCCCAAGTGTAGGCTACCTGATTTTATTTTAAGAGGGCAAAGAAAGAGGATGGATTTGATTGGCTGGGGAAGTGAGGAGGAATTCAGAAGAGTTGGAAAAGGAGAAACCATAAGCAAAACATATTGTATTAAAAAACCATTTTCAATTAAGAACAAAAAGCACAAATAGGAGTTGATGACTTACTATAACAGTACTTGTCAACAGCCTTTGTTAGGCTCCCAGCTTAAGGAGCTGTGGTGGGGATGGTGGTTGTGATTGTATTTTTGACCTCTGCTTTCTGTTTTCCTGTTATTCCTAGATTGAACAATGGATCCCCATATACTAAAAGATCTCCATATTCTAGTCTGCAGAAGTTGTGTTACCTCACAGGGCCAGAGGGACTCTGTAGATAACACTAACTGAAAGATTCAGAGTCAGAGGGATTACTGTGGACGACTTGGGGGCTTATTTCATTCCAAGAGTCTTTGAGAGAAGAGACAAGAGAGTCAGTGAAGAAACTGGAGTCCTAGTGGAGCCATTTTCTACCCAAAAAAGGCAGTGGTCCTCTAGAAGATGGAAAAGACAAGAACTGACCCTCTAGGAGCACAAGCTGGCTCAGTTACTTGAGTTTTATAACCTCTGACACTGTAAGGTAGTAAGTTTGTGCTGTCTGGGGTGTTGGTAGGTTTATGGTAACTTGCTACAGAAGTAATTAGGTAGCTTGTATACTGTGATTCTTGAGTAGAGGATTTTCTAAAACTCCTTTTTGAGACTAGGACTCTATCAGGTTGTTGACAAAGCTGAGGTCTCCAGAGAGCTTAAAGCCAAGTCTGACTTAACATTAAGCACAATGAATAGCTATGGGCTGATGGATAGCACATAGAAATCATATACAGCACTTGCTTTTTTTTTTTCTTTTTTCTTTTTTCTTTTTTCTTTTTTTTTTTTAATGAAGCCTGGTTTGTCTCTACATCTGAAAATCAAGTGCTATTACAACCTACATCTTACTGAGCCCTCCCCCTCCCCCCCACTGAGAAAGAGGTGATGCTGCAGCACATACAACATCATGCAGAACTCACCTAGCTCTTCTGTCTTAACAGCATTTAATGAAGACCCTGCCTGTGCAAGGTCCCTCTGTACTCTGTGGTTAATAATCCTCAAGGATCCAACTTTATTTCAAACATAAGTTCTATCAACTCGAATCTCCCTGAATCTATTTTCTGGGTCAAATTGGCTGGTGCATCATGGATTGGCTTATGATCAACTTTTCTAGTCCATGAAAGGTGGTCTCAGGGCCTGTAGAACAGCAGCTCATCCTTCTGACACAGTAAGGAATGGATTTAAGGCCCATTAAGATTGTAGACGGCACCCTACTGCTAGTCTGAAAATAAAGCTGGAACAAGTGGACTGTGGAAAGAGTAGGCACAGTTACTGGCTCAGTCCATCCAAGTGGATGGCCCCATCTCTAACTCTACAGTAATGTCCATCAGTGTGGCCATTCTCTGCCTCCTCTCCCCCAACTGGGTTTTCTGTTTCTTGTTTGCTAAAAGCATTGACATAATAAATGTGGAGAGAAAGTTTGTATGGCCCATGCTTTTTTAATACTCAATATAGAAGCTAAGGTGGATGCAGATATTTAGCCTTCAGAATATTAAAGTCAGCACTATTTTATCATACCCTTCTTTCTTTCCTTTTACGTACAAAGAAAACAAACACAGAGAGGCTAAAAACTTATCTAACATCACAGGTGGTAAATGGTGATGCTCCAGGCTGCTAGAATCTATTCCTTTGTACTTTATCATCTCGAGTTACTTACCTTCATAACACTCAGAAAAATAGATATTTTATTAGTACCTTAAACTTACATTATGCCTCCTGTCTAGACACTCTCTTAATAAGTCATGAAATAGATTCAGACGTAAAATCCTGAAACCCATAAAGCTTTAGTTCTTTTCCTGACATTCTTGGTCAGATTACTTTCTTAGAGCCTCATTTTCTTTACCAATAAAATAAAAATCACCCTATAAAATTCCTCTTGAAGGTGACAGTATAGTAGTAAAAGCACTGGGCAGGGCAGGCTGTGTGTCCTCAGATGAGTCATTCACCTCTCTGTGTCTCTGTCTGCACCTGAAAGTATATGTCTATGAGACATGCTGTGCTCTTGAAAGAGTGGCAACAATTTATTCAAGCGGCAAATGAAAGCCTGTGGCTTCACTGGGCTAAATGGGTAAGCAGCAAGATTTTACTACCACTTTTAGTGTCCAATTTCGATGTTATTCAGCTTGCTTTCCTACGAGTAAAACCTGAGATTGAAGAAATAAAACAAAATCTCAAAATTCCAGCAGTTCCTGATGGCAGTAAGTGGCCATTATCAAAGCGTCAGTGCACACCACTAATCACCTAGATGGGGGGAATTGAGCTCTGGGAACTACATGGTCTTTGTGCTGACTGTCGTGACTGCTGGTGGAGAGGAAACTGTCTGTCAAAGGTCACATGGCATGGTCACACATTCTCCACTTAGCTACCAAGGTTTACTGGGGAAGGGATTCCTATCCTATGTGCTCTCTGTCTTGGAGCTTTTTCAGGTCAAACTTACCAAATGGCCAAGTATCTACTGCTTAGCAATGGAGAAAGCCAGAGAAAGTTAAATCCATGAATGTCAAGGACTCAACTTAAGGCAAATTCATCAGGCCAATTTCTCCGTGCTTCTTTCAGTGTTTCTCTGGCCCAAGATCTACAGTTGGGACCCATTTACCTTATTTAACAAGAACACTGGTGTTGGGGATGTCACTAGGAATGCCATTTCAAGGTGGTCTGAAATGAAAGCCATAGCCTAAGACACTGGAACATTGTTCCTGGGTAACTACTGTGTTCAATGTGTGTTACTGGATCACAAAGAACATCCACTGGTGCTATGAGGCTGGCTGAGGGCTCACAGCATCAGCATATGCCCCAGCTCTCCATGTGTTTTTGGGACGCACATACTTGTTTTTTTTTTTTTTTTTTCTGTTCTGGCTTCCCTAGCCTAGGAATAGGGCACGAATTTCAGCTCCTCGTCAGTTATCACACTTGTTGCAATGATTATAGTCACAGGTTAGCTAGCATTTCCTGAGTGTCCAGCAATGTATTAAGTCCTACACCTGAATTAGCATTCAATCCTCATAAACATCACCTCAGAACAGAAAGGACAGATATGGCAGTGACCAAATTCCCCCAGCATCATGGCCCTTACAGCTTTAATCCTCACTTTACATTTTAAGTAAAGAACATTGCAATTTCTTGAACAGAAGTGGGTTCTTGTAAATAGCAGATCTGCTAAGGCACCCAAGGGAGTGAGAGCTGAGCATGGGATGGGGTGGAGTGTTTTGACTGTTTACAACAGACTACAGATGCCACAACTGAGTCACTCAAGTCTGGCTACCTTGGAGCCTCGCTTTCAGGACATACTGTGCACGGTCATCTGGCTGCTGTACCTATCTGCTAAATCGGTCTCTAAATTTCCCTTCCTTTGTTTTATTGTGCATCTATGTGTGCTTGTGTATATGCATGAGTTTGTGTGTGGAGGCACATGTGTATGTACAAGAGTGTGTGCATATGTGCACCAACATTTTCCCAAGAGTTCTAGAGATGAAGTTCAGGTATTTGGCCTCCTATGTGGTGGCTTTCTACCTTGATCAGAGCCTCATACATATGGGTAGAAACAAGCATGCAAATCCCCACCCTTCTTTCCTTACCACCTGGATACTTTTTTAGTGTCAGAAGCAGCAATACTACACAAGCCAACAGTGAAACTGCACTCCAACATTCTAGACACATTCTGCTCTATGGCTCCCTGGGGTCTCATCCATCATAAGGAGATAATTAGCCTGTTGTTTTTGAGATCAGTCATCCAGCCTCATAATCACTTTCTCAAAATGTACAGGCAATTGCATGACTGATGGTGATATGACAGAGAAAAAACACGGAAGGGACAGAGTTCTCCCTGTTCTGATTGCAGGGAGAGGAAGTGAATGAGAACGCCCCTCCCTCACCCAAAAGGCTCAGGTATTTGAATGTTTGGCCCTTACTTGGTGGAATTGTCTTGGCAAGGATCAGGTATGGACTTGTTAAAGGAAGGTGTACTACTGGGAGTGGGCTTTGAGGTTTCAAAAGGCCGTGCCAGATCCAGCCTAGTTCTCTCTGTCTCCATGCAGATAGGTACATAAGCTTTTTTGCTAGTGCTCCAGTGCCATGCCTGCCTGCCTACTACCATACTACTGACATGATGGTAGTGGACTCACCTTGTGAAACTAAGCCAGCCCCTAGTTAAATGCTCCCTTTTGTCAGTTCCCTTGATCATATTGTCTCTTCACAGAAATGGAATAGTAAGTAAGATATGGAGAAACACCTGAAATGAAGATGAAGCCAAGACAGAACTATGAATGGGCAATATGAGCCTACTGTCTTTACTTGGGTCTAAATACCTGATGTAACAGGTATGATGTAAACAGGAAGCAGGAGGTCACTGAGTTTTGTTGCTTTTTGGGAGAAAAAAGTCAAGAACGGTGACATATAAAGTATCTAGGACAGTGCCATATACAAAGGACTCACTCAATATATATAAGAGTTTCTTCTCCAGTTTTAAGCACAGATCACCAAAATAGAGGCCCACCATTGCTTACCTGAGCCCCAGAGGACCTGGTATGTGTCTGGCTATAAGGCACAGAAAGAGAGCAGTATAGTCAGTTCTGACCCTGTATCTTTCTCAGAGCTGTGCTTCTCTGCTTCTCTTTTTGCCATCCCCTTTACCTTGGACAATGAGATTACTCTGGCTCTAATAGTCCCTATTTCCTAATTGAAGCTTAGTTGGCCAACATCTTTGATATCATCTGTAACCAGAATTCTCCTTCACATTCAACATAATATTGTATTTCCATATTTGTACATGGCCTGTTGATAGCATCTGAAGCATCACACTGTCTGCCCCAGTCTTAATTCAAGTTATGTCACCCAGAACATTTCTGTCTCCTTGGTTCCAATGTCTCCCTGTAGCAGGGATAAGTGAAATATTGATTGAAAGATTCTTTTTCTTAAATACATTTTACTGGTTCTCAAAACAGTGCCTGAAATATGGGAGGTAATCACCAAATATTTGAAATTAAACACTGTGCCATATATCCTTTGCATACACAAAATACTCCTTATAGTGACACAATGACTCTCTTTTCAGTATACAGGCAAGAATACTGAGACACAGAGACATCATGCATTTAATTTTACAGAAGTGAAGCAAAGCAAGAATTTAAGACTAGGTTTTAACACACAAATCCTGTACATCAGAAGCATTTCACTTTTACTGAGCAAACTAATACTATGTCAGAAGCATAAGGCTGGGTAGACGGCTCAATGGCTAAGAGCATTGGCTGCTCTTCCAGAGAACCTGGGTTTAAGTCCCAGCACCCATACGGAGTTCACAACTGTCTGGTAACTCTAGTTCCAGAGAATCCAACACCCTCACACAGGCAGGTAAAACACCAATGTGTATGAAATAAAATAAATTAAAAAAAAGAAACTTTCACAATCACTGATTACAGGGGACATGGTACTTTTATAGAAACAATACATACAGGAATATCAATGTCTTAGATCAATGCCACTGCTATGTAGTTTGAGTAAGTTATTTGTCTTTACTTTAGCTTGATTATAAAACAGAAACAAGAGTGTTTGCTTATGTGAGAAGCAATAGCATTTACAGAGGGGCTTAAGACAAGGCACGGGGTAATATGGGTACCACATACACACTAAGTCCTTCATCTATGCAATTCCAAGGCCAAGCCTTATACAGCAAATGAGAACACTGTACTGGTGAACTGGGTTTTACTAGCAATCCTCTGAGGCACAGTGTTTACATCCTACTGCATCCCATTCAGTTTCCCAGAGACTCCAGTCCACTCTAATTCTTGTTGTCATCCCTGGATTCAGCCTGAACTTTCCTGTCTTTTGGCATTCTTGTGCAATGTTGTCAACACAATGCTTTTCTTCCCTATTTTATCTACTTGTTCACATTCTTACAACACTTTTCCAACACTTCCTCAGGCCATGAATTGTATTTTTGTTTGAGCTTTATTATCACAATCCAACACCATTACTGTAAGAGTTGCCTAGCCAGACCTAACTTAATTTTAATATTCAAGGCCCCACTTTCCATGTTTGTGAGTCTTAGAGTGAATAATTTGCAATTATAGGTTAAAAAAAATTAGGTCAATGGAATGAAAATGGAAAAAAAAATCTCACATTAAGACCCAGTAAGGAAGTAAATAAGGGAAGTCACTAAAAATCCAATGACATATTATATGACATGCTAAGGCAGGAGGGAGAGGAGCGAGGTTAGAAGAAAGACTTCACATAGGAGGGAAAAATCTCTCTCTCTCTCTCTCTCTCTCTCTCTGTCTCTCTCTCTCTCTCGTGTGTGTGTGTGTGTGTGTGTGTGTGTGCACATCTGTCTTAAGGAGCTTATTTGGAGAGAGTTTAGAAACTTTACAAAGTAAGTCTAATGATATTGCCTGAGACATCATTAGGTGTATTTTTTAAAATTTCTAAATTCTAAATCCACAGAGCCACCCCCATTGGTGTGGTGATCTCACTTGGTATTCATTTGTACCAGAGCCCAGGACTTACACTGGTTGTAAAGAACACATTCTGCCCAGGAGTATTCATAAATAAGCTGTAGCATTCAACTGGAGAGAAGTTTGGTTTAGAGCTGTTATACCATTCAATGACAAGGCAAACGCTTCCTCAAGTAGCAGCTTTGGGACTTGATGGATTTGTAGCCATCTCTAGGGACTCCTCTGCTCTGGGCATTATCAGAGGAGTGGCAGAGGAAAGCAAGCATGTCCTGGGGATAAGAATGCCAGCTAAGCTCTGTGAGAGGGAGGCAGTGTTTGTACAAACAGCACGGGCTGAGAACAGAAGGCATCACACCTCCTTTAGACAGACCCCCTCCTCATCTAATTCTTAACACCGCTCTTCTGTGGCTGAATTACAGTGGGTCAGCACAAGGTCTCTCATGTCAGCAGGGGCCTTGTCTCCTTTGCTTGCATTGCTTGAGAGACTAAATATTCTTTGGGGCATTTCTTTTTACAGAGAAGATGAGGAAAATCATCTCCCATGGAGAAGGCATAGGTATAATCACATTTCATCTGTAAAATCTGATAGCTGATTTTCATTTTCTTAACCATAGAATTCAAGGGAAACAGCTGCTCGATCTCTTCTGGAGAAAAAACTCAGTTGCTACAGTTACATATTTATATTTAAAGAAATTGTATTTTAACGACAGCTTGCAGTCCAGTCTTAGCATGCAAGAGGTCTCTTACAAATGTGCTAGACAGAGACATAAAAATATGACCTAGTATGATGGGCTATTGCTATCTCATTTCATTATCATATAGCTCTTAGATAACACTCTATCGGTTTTCATTGATGCCATGGCTTGTAGTTAATTTAAGCAAATCTCTTTAACACAGAGCTGCTTAGCAGCATTCAAATGAGTTACAGAAGGAGACCATCTGATTCACACCAACTGCTCATAAAAGCAAATTTCAGGGAGGGGTTACCACCACCTTACCTGATGGCTTCCAGTCCAAATGTTTGGCATCATTGACTTTTAAGTTCTAAAATTCTATGTGCTGTTGAGTTCTGACTTTCATTGCAAATGACAACTCACAGCAGTTATTAATCTGCTCAGATATAGGAAACAGCATGATACTATAGGAAGAAAAGATATTTCTCTCTTTCTTCAAGCCCAGGAGACCTGAAATGAAGTCATAGCTTCACTTGACTTAGTTATCTCAGATTTGAGTTAATTATTAGCCAGGAAAAATTTCTGGATTCAAGATGGAAAGGAGATCATTGAACTGGTATCTCTTGATTCTTTCTGAGTCTCATTTCCCTCAATTGAATAATGAAGAAATGAAGAACATCATTAGTAACATCATTAGTAACATTATGACTAGTATATGTGGAGATATTTGGTAAATTCACTATAATCACCCAAATTCTATTTATTTTGTCAAGATAAACCACATAAATAATGATATAGACAAATTTATAGGATTTTAAACATTTTTATAATTGGCTGTTGTAGAAGAATTTTAATCCAGCAACATGGCTGTTCTGGCAGGAGATTGCATCTAAAGACTTTTTAGGTCTATGCGATCTGGCTGGAAGCAGCCATGTTTAAAAGTGATGTGTAACTGAAGGGCAGACAAAGTGATGAATCAGAGAAAAAAAGTGACAAAATGGGTCACAGATAGTATATGCCCAACTTTCATGAGAACAACACAGGAAAGAGAGGGCAGTTCAGTTGAGTTCAGGCAATGCAGTGGAATGCAGTTGAGCTCATCAGCTGAAATGGGAGTCAGTGCAATGAGTACAGTTTAGTGGAGTTGAGCTCATTCATGAGTTTGTATAGAGGCAATTGAACCCAGAGAATAAAAAAGAGCCAGAAGACTAGAACAAACTGCCAGAGTTAATCTGAGGTCAAGAAGAGCAGTTCAGCGAGTCGAGGAGATGGAAATGTTACTTGACTACAATTGTGACCACAAGGGTAAACGCCTCCCTACTTTCAATTGGACTCTTTGTACATGTCCTCTCAAAAAGGTTGAAAAATTAGCTCTACAACAAGAAAAATTACCTATGATATTACAAATGCTTGAGAGACAAAAGATAGAGGAAGTAAGAGACCAGAAAGTGCTTAACTGTGAGGCTACGGTACCTGATGAAATTAAAGATCAACCTAGATAGCCTACTGAACTGATGATCCACCTCTTAAGTCCATTAAACTGGTCAACCATTTTCTTTTATTTTTTTGGGTCTTAAAACATTCAGAACACAAAACTTGGATATCTTATAATTTCATAGATGAGAGAGAGAGGCAGCATGGTGGAACACATGCAGCCTCAAGTGACAGGCCTGTCAGGTGTGTGTATTCTATCCAGACACACAGAACATGACCTGTCTGCCATAGTGCTGAGGCACAGTTGTGTAGGAAGTAATCCATGGTATTTGAGCCCCTCCAGAGAACGAGACTTCGAAGAGGCAGATGATGAATGATTCCATCTGATTGACTAGATTCACTTAACATGACATGGTCACTTAGTGGGAACCCTATCCATAAGACACTGTCAAAAAAAGCATCTACTTCCAGAATCAATTCTCAGCAAGTGATATAGGAGCTATGTGGGCCAGTACAAGCTATTAGCAGTACTTATTTGGTGGCAACCACAGAGAGTCTCTATCAAAGCCAACATATTTGCATGGCTATGAGATAGGAGTGACCAGGATTGTCAGGGCAACATTACTATATACTCTCTCAGAGGCTTTAAAGCTTCCACTGATGAATTAGAGCAATCTATTCCCCTTAGAGACATTCTGACAAAGATGGAAGGCTAATATAAGGGCAATAAGATGTGTGAACCCCCAAAGTGGTATTTCCAGATACACTTATCATATCTTGACAATCTATTTCTCTAATAGATGGTCTAAAAGTGTGTTTCAAGATAGATAGGAATAGGGAATAAGATAAAAGAAACAATGACATTGAACCTGGAACATTTTTTTTCTTCTCTAGACAAATGATAAATTTGCCAAATCTGTAGCAAGGAGCAGACTGGTTTCATATTCAGACAACCTGCCTTTTGGAATGTTAACATATTTAGAGACAATCAAGCAAGTCAGGGTTCTTCTTTCAACATGGGTCAAAATGGTTGACGTCACCTACTGTGTAAAGAAAGGAAGAGGGAATTGGGACAATACTTGACATCCTTAAAAAACAGGTCAAAGACTGTAGGCTGCTGCAATCTCAATTCCATAGTAAAGAAAAAAGAGACCTATTATTTGTTTTACAAGTTCTGTTTTACTATAGCTTAATTTCTTTGGTTGGAGTAGTTTTTCTTGCTTAAGTACCTGTAATCAGAAGTGAGAAACATTGGCAACACTTATAGGTTGAAAGAAAGATCAGAATCTATGTGAGAATGTCTAAGACAGACAATAAGAGCAGACACCAAACAGGTGACCTTTTCTTAGGAAAAGCCCAAAAGTGAATTCCTTGAATCACAGGAAGGCAGAGGAAAACAAAACAAAGCAAAACAAAAAACTGTAACACTGACTACCGACTATGATGACAAGATGCCCTTTTGTTTACTTCAGAGTTTAAACAGTCCCACATGTCTTACAGTGTGTTGGAGAAAATCAGTTACCTTGATTAAGTCTGAGAGAGCACAGAGTTGCCAGCAATGTGATTGAAAGGAAGTGTACTTACTAGGGTATGGAACCTCTTCCTCTGTTGGTTGTTCCTTCTCAGGCTTGGGTAGGCCCTTGATTTTATACACCAGAGCACATAGTTTTCCTGTCCAGGAAGTGTCCTCCTCCTCCTCTTCCTCTTCCTCCAAGGGAACACCTAGCAAGCCAAAGAACAGAGTGCAAACCCAAACAGTATATTGAGGGTTATCTTATCACACAGATAAGAACATAAATAAAAGAAAATTCCCACCCTTCTGGAACATTCTCAAGATTAGGCAGCCTCATAGGAGTATTTATCTACATTATGCCTTTCTAATAGTTTCTAGACTATATGATTTTCTGTGTCCCAGAACATCAATAAACTTAATCCCAAGGCTTTACTCTTCCTAACCTATGTTAAAAGGGCTCTAGAGTCTCTAAAACACATTAACATTTATTATTTTAAATGAGAAGCTCGGCTTTTCTCTACATATTATTCAAGTTACTCATGTACAAGAGTCTTAAATGCCATGATCCACTTAAAATCAGCAGATATGCATCAAAGTAGGGATCGATGACTTAGAATCAATCCTTCAGGGAAAATTTCCATACCCACTTTTTGAAAAATATTTTACAAAACCTAAAAGAAAGAGGGATCAAAATCTTGGCTTGACTGGGAGAAGATCACAGTATCACTGTATGTAAACTGGGTGAGGTGTAGCATCAGTCTTCCTCCCATAGTTTTTTCCTCCAGAGACCTTCCCATTCCCTCTCTGTATTTTCCTGCCAGTCTGCCAGTCCCAACTCCCCACTGCCTCTCTGGGAAAGGAAGATAGCTGTGGTTCTAGCCCCTCTCTCAGCAGCTCACCACAGTGAACCAGAAGGTCCTCATGGAAGTCATACAGCTCCTCTCGGATCTCCTCTGGGCAGGGGCAGTTCTCTCCCAGGTGAAAGTTGAGGAGCATGTTGATCTGTGAGGGCAAAAGAGGAATGGCTAGGTGGTCTCCATGGCAGCCATGGGAGCTCAGATCATGCCTTAGTCACCACTCTTTGAATTTTTTATTTGAGAGTTTTTGGAGGGTAGGGAAAGTAAAAGTAGCTAACAGATTAAAGTAGCCTTTTCTTTTTTTTCTTATATTAAAGGCTGTTTATTGTTTGTACAGAATTTAGAGAATCTTTAAAGTAGAAAATTGCTACCACCCAGAGATAGTCTTGTTAATAATATTTTAGTAAATTTATTTTAGATTTTATGTAAATCCATGGAAATTCAAATCACATTCTCAACCTAAACTTTCTTAGAATCCATTTTTTTTTTTTTTACTTACTTTGCCTTGGACTATTTTTAAAACATGAGTTTAAAATGGGTGCAATATACTTATTTCACTCCATGGATGGATACAATTTTATGTAAATTAACTGTTATAATATTTCTTGTTTATATTTTTATTATTTATTTTGTGAGTACCTGTTCCGGCCCTCGGAGATTCAACGAGACCTTAGGGAAGGGGGTGAAAGAATGAAGGGACAAGAGACACAAGGAATGAGAGCAAGTCTGGGGTTCTGATCAAGCGCTGAAACTTTAATTTCTGGTGCAGGTTATAAAGACACAGCAAACCGGGAAGTTTGGGCGAGGGTTATTGCTTAGGGCTATCCCACTATTGAATTCTCATTGTCTAAGACCAGTCCACAGTCATATCCTGATTGCCCTAAACCATCCCTTTGTCATAACCAGCTCCCAGGAAATGCCAGGCATTCTTTAAGTTCCTGGGACCTGAGACCTGAGAATGTCCTTTCTTAACCTTGTACTGACTAGGCTTTCTAAAACAGCAGGTAACTTCCTAGGTTCTCTTAGGACAGCAGGTAGTTTCCTGGGTTTTGCTCCCGGCAAGTACCATGGGCGTGCATGCGTACGTGCGCGCATGTGTGTGTGCGCGCCTGTGTGTGCTTGTGCGTGCATACATCTGGGCACATGTGAGCCATGGCATGCATGTTGAGATCAGAAGATGATAGCCTCAGAATTTGTTCCTTGCCTTCCATCTTATTTGAGATAGGGTCTTTGATGTGGTTTGGTTTTCACTTCACACACTAAGCTAGCTGGCCTGTGAACTTCCTGGAATTCTCCTGCCTCCATTTCCCTCTCTCCACATGAACATTGGGATTACAGATGCTCACACTCTGCATCAGCCTTTATGAGAGTTTAAGGGATTCTCAATCAGGTCTTCACACTTGTGCAGGAAGGGCTTTTACACACCAGACCATCTCCCCACTTGGTTCTGTTTTTCTCATAGACAAAGTTGCTTTGAAGGCTTTATGTAGTTTTTATTCACATGTCTGATCATTTTCTTATAATAATCTAGAAGCAAAATGAACGGAGCAACAGGTCTGCACATTTTAATTGCTTGTAATATGAATTGTAAATTGCTTCCCAGAAATCTCACAACAATTTGCATTATTCCGAATTTATATGTGTGTGTTACTTTGCCATCTTTATTACAGTAATGAGAGCTTTACACATTTTCAAATATTTTCCAGTTAGATGGGTGAAGAATGTCATATCCCTGTTGCTTTAATTTGCATTTAATTGGTGAGGTTGAAATTTACTTTCTACACATTAAGTCTAATTTTATTGCATATTTTGTAAAACATTTTTCTGATGCTCTTCATCTATTTTTCTACCAGGTAATTATCCATTTGAAAATTAGTTGGTGGAGTGCTTTTCACATTTGTCAACTTTGGTAATTTATAGTATATACTCAACAGATTTCTGGAGTTTTAGCTATTTATATTACATACTCAATGGATTTCTGGAGTTTTAGTTATTTATAATATATACTCAATATATTTCTGGAATTCTAGCTAGCTTTTAATTTTATGTACAGTATGGGATCTTCATTTAGGTCATTCTGTTGAGATTTAGATTTATGTTCTGTACTCACTCTGCCATCCTTTTTGCTTTTATTATTTTGTTTAAGTGTTCTTGATGTCTTTCTAGTTACCATGTAGTATTCCTACAGTTTAGTGAGCCTAAACTAATTTACAGATTAATATTTTAAATAAACAGGACACACAAACTTACAAAGAGAAAGGATATAATAGTGAAGTCCATTTATTAAAGCAAAAAATTCTGTTCTAGTGATAAATGTACTTCATCATTACCTGACAAGAAGAGACCTAGTAGCTGCTCCCAGAGCTCCTGCAATGCTGAAGCAGTGTTGAATGTAAAGATATTTCTAAATGTAACCACCACAAAGTGTCATGAAAAATGTGCAGTCCTCAGTGGCAGCAAAGCAGGGCACTTACTCTGCTGTCTACATTAATCATAAAAAGTAATGCTAGCAGGGGTCAGTTGCCATACAGTCTATTTTTCAAGTGATTCTGCATCCTAACCTCGGAAGTTGATCTAAATTGTCTTTCAATGACATTATATGCTTCCTTTCATTGAGAACTCTATGGGTAGGTCTCTTCATGAAGTAAATTCTCTGGTAGGGGTGGAGATGGAACACATGAATTCTTTAGCTCTTAGTGGTATTTTCTAGGTCACCAGCATCAACAATGCCTGAAAACTTGCTAAAAATGAAAAACCTTGAGCTTTACCTCCGGCCTACTGACTCAGAGATCCTAGAGAAAGGGCCAAATGATCTGATTTACTAAGTTCTTTTGGTGACCTTGTTTAAGAAGCATTGGTCTATGCCTTAAGGAAGAATTCAAGTTACAGACTACTTAATAGTGTCTCTACTTAGGAAGACTGGAAGAGAAGGGAATAGAGGTTTTAGGGAGGATAGAAGAAAAAATTTGAAGTTACAGTGGAAAAGAGAAAGATGGGAATCAACCTTCTCCTTCCAGAAGCTTAGAGCATGTTGTCTAGGTTGCTGAGGATGGTGATAGCTAGGCTAGAGATGTCAGGAAATGTGTGACCTCTGCTCAGCAGGTACTCACAGAAGGCCTTAGAATGGGTGAGGCTGCAGGTTTCTCTAATACTAAAATGACTGATAGGAGAGGGAGAAGTTATAGAACTCTCATTCAGTTTCAGGCATCTTGCTAAGCAGTGTAAAATATGGCATCCTAAGAAAAACCCTGGGCTATAGATGTAAACATTATCTACACTAGCAGAAGGAACTTAGACAAACCAGTCAGGAACCCAATGCCACACATGAGCGATGTGGAATAGATCTGCAGGGTTGTTAACTGAAGCCAATATTGGTGTTATAATTTCTCCATTATTGTCTTCCAATTATTCACAAAAGTTTAAGAGGGAGCATCATTTGCTCAGTGTCATGGGGGACATTCACACCCACTGCCAGTCTAAAAGAAGCCAGTAGTGTTTGCAATATTCTCATAATCCTTGGGTAGCAGTTGGGGTAATAGCATACTCATGCATTTGGCTTGGTATAATCATCTATTTCAGCCAGTCCCAGGGACCTTCATATACAGAACAATGACTAGCTTTGCCTTCTCTTTGGGCATTGTCACTCAATAGTCTTTCAAAAGCTACAATATGTGGTTCATTGGCAAGACAGCATAAATATCTATGTTCCATAAAATAGATTGGGAAAGTAATTGAATGAACTTGTAGTTGTGCCATTAATATAAAATAGTGGTAATTATATTGATAACAATGAATAGACTGCTTATTAAATATTTATGAGATTGAAAGATGTAGTTTCAAAGACAGATCTAGTTTCCTCACTGAAACATTTACATTCCTTTTGAACACTTAAGGAACAGTGGCCAACAGGCCTGGATAGCACTATTATACCCTGAGATGCCATTCCTTCATTAAGAGCATCCTCAAAGTCACGGTCTCTCTTAGCAGCAACAACCACAAGTGAGTCCTATATAACACATTGCAAAAGGTTCTCCCCACTTGCCGCTGCCAAGATAATTGGCAGATACTCCCCAGTTGTTATTTACTTGGGACTCAGTCTATCTCTTGATGTTGTGGCTTCCATGGCTCTTCAGTCTGTTGAAGATACTACAAAGGGTTCAGATATCCTGTTCTGGGGTTTGGAATTCCACAGGAATTGTATCACAGATGGGACTCACCTGCTCCTGGGGTGGTGAGCGGAACTCTCTTGTCTTCCGGGCAGTTAGGGCTGCAGACATGTTCAGGGCCTGCATGAGTTCATTGTAGCGGAACTTCTGATTTGCCTGCAGCTTGGACACATAAATGTCACCAAATGCCACAATAGCCTCTACTCGGTGCTGCAGTTCACAGTCACAGAGGTAGCTGAGGAGTTCACACATCTGTAACAAAAAATTCCCTTCCTTAGAGAATGCACTTAATACTCACAGACACAGTTGCCAGTTCCCCACTTCACAGACAATAACGTGAGACTTAGGAAAATGCATTGAATTGATTGATCTATTGCCACAGAGTAATCATGAAGCTACTGAATCTGAGTCTGTCTAAACCCCGAGATGAAGTGTTCAGCCATTAGGGCCAGGGAATGAGAATGAAAAGAAGTTACTGAAAGCAACATCTTGTAGCAAATGCTTTCCTGGGGAGTCAGGTATGAAAACTAGTATCAAAATGTTCATGTGAGCACCGCTTTCCTTTCTCACATGGTGCAGTGGCAGAAGATTGGAATGCTGAAAGCTTGTTCCCCATCCCACCTTCCCAGATGGCTGCACTGCTCATCTGTAGTCAGTGCTTTGGCTATGATAATGATATCATTCTGTAAACTTAGTTTGTTTTAAAAATAAATGCTAGGTGTGAAAAAATTGTAAAGGTTGGGGGAGATCATTCAAGTATGAAAGTGTTTTGCTTGCTAGTGATGGTACAAAGACGGTAAAGATGCACTCCACTGTCAGGTAACTTCATCATGGTGAAAGCATTACACACCAAGTGTTGTACGTGACTATCCTCTGAGCCACCGTATTGGGAAATTCAGTTGTACTCCTTTGTACAACAGTTTTCCAAACTGGGCTTATTGACTATTTATGTCCTCTTGTAGAGGGGCAGAGAGGATCAAAAGACCCTCCCCTTACTATTCAGACCCTTTCTACCACATGTTGTATGCACTGTCTTAATTGTACATGGCCTCAGGGAGGGGCTAGAGTATATAGGTCAGAAAAAATGAAGAGAGAGAGACTCCATCTATATAGTTACAAGGAGGACCTCATTCCTGCTAGGTAAAGAGGTTCCAGGTGTGGCCTGTTAGGGAGGAGCCTGCAGACCCCTCGCCTATGCTTTGCAAAGAAGCCAAGTAAACTTACTGGTTCTCCAGAGTGAATTTTGTTGGAATCATGCCTGTGTTTGACATTGGGACAGTCGGAGGAGGGGTAGAGATGTTACTTACATCTGCCTCTGGGAAGAAATTTTAGCAACAGACAGTTAGTCTCTCATTAGATGGTTGTCACCTTATATGATCACTCTCATATATGTGGTCCATTGTCAACTGAAGTGTTGTTATGGAGTGCATGACTAGAGATCTGATGTTCACTTTAAAAATCTCTGAACTGGCAATAGATACTAGCTGCTCCAGAGGTCAAACGTGAAAAGGAAGAACTTCAAGTGCTGGTGAAGGAATTCATACTAAAGAAAAGATCTTGGCTCTGTATCACAGCAGCAAACTTACACCATTTAGTAAACTGCTAAGGTAGAAGTGTGTGTGTGTGTGTGTGTGTGTGTGTGTGCACGTGCACGAGAATGCCCATGTGAATTTATATTGCTATATTTCTCCTCTATACTGGATATCTTGATTAACTATGTATTAATCCTATTATATTAGAACTTTTGTCCTAGATTACTTCACATTCTATGATAGAAAGCACTTTACATCTTTTATGAAAATATATTTGGCATTATCTTTTTGTATCACTTCCATTTTACAAATGAGAACTTTAGAGATCTTAGAGGACCTTAGGGTCCTGACTGACTGCTGACTTGTGAATTTCCATATCCAGTAAGCAGCAGAAGAAGAATAGAATCCTAGGAATGGCTGACCCAGGATCTCTGCTTTTCATCTTCTTTTCTCCTTGTCTCAGTGCTCAGAAGACAAAGGTTATCATCCTTAGCACATGGCTCATGCTAGTTTATATGAGGAATCATTGTTTCAGATGGTACTGAAGGCTCCAGCAGTTTGGTGAATGTTGGGTCAGCAGGGCCCCATCATGTTAGTGTAAGAATGCAGCTCAGTGAGAGTGAGTGGTGTGTGTGATGGTCCTGGGAGTCAGTTCCTTGGGCTACAGAGCAACTTTTTAGAGTTACTTTGGCTACAGAGTCTAATCCCCTTTGCTAAACAGGTACTTCTTAAATAATCACCTGGGTCTCAAAGGCTCAGAGACATGGACAAACCCAACAGTGTGCAAAGACTTCTATATGACATCTGAACATTTTAAAGTATCTCACTAATGAAGTTTGGCATTTTGTTGGCTTGGGGAAGCTTGAGAAATATATCCCATGAAAATAGGCATCAATCAGGGATTCTCTACAAACCTCTAGTTCAGTAGGACTCTCAGGCTTGTGCCCACAGTCCCTTATACCCAGGCTTTCTCTCTCCCTCCAGGGCACTTTACCAGAGTAAAAGTGTGTTGTTCTTAGTTACCTGGAGCTTGACAGACTCAGGTAATCGGGTCTGCAGCAAGCCTTTGACTGGAGCCTCCTTGCTGGCCTTTTCTCCAGCCTCCACTGCCTTTTCCTCTACATGGGTCACTTCTTTTTCTATTCCCTCTTCTGTTTCCCCACTGTGCTCCCCAAACACAGAAGGATCAATCAAGAGGAGAATCTGGCGAACATCATCATCATCAAACACTCCCATGACTAACAAGGTTCCAATGAGTTTCAGCACAGGCACAAATTGGAACTCCACAGAACCCCCAACAGGGTCTCGGATGTGGGCCCCACTACAATGCACAGCCTCGGTCAGCATGCTCAGGGCCTTTGTCTTGAGAATCTGCAAGGGAATCTCAGGGCTCTGCTTCTGATGCTCCTCGTTAGTCATCACAAAGCAAGGGGTAGAGAACCTGAAGCCTGGCTTGAGGCATGTCCGCAGGCCCACCCCAGGTAATCCATGCCTCTTGGATTCATCTGGGTAGAGGCGGATATTCCTAGTAGCGCTGGTGATGGGGATGATGTATTCATTCTTCATCATCAGCTTCCTCTCCTTAGCATTGGCCAGGTGGATGCTAATGAGCAGGTCATAGAAACCAGACCGAAGGAGGCCAGGCAAGTACTTGTTGTCAATGGCATAGAAGAGCTGTGAGAGGTCCACGTGGCTGCACAGGGCAGAAGCGACTCGGCTGTTTCCCAGAGCGCACACGGCACTGTAGAGTCTCAGTGTGTGGTAATGGAACTGCATCAGGTCCTCCTGCTCACAGAGCTCGAGGATGTCCACACATCTGAGGATGACAAAACAAGCCACCATTACATGGTGAGAAACAAGTGCCAGGATTCAGTGTAGTTGCCCTGTGAGACTCCAGAAAATCCAACCAGCTCAGTGGAGACAGAAATCTCTGCCATGCTTTCTCTAAGAGTGTATTCCTTTTCTCTCAGCTACAGTCCACACCCAGTTCCCTAAGGATCCACTATGTCTCCTTACAATATTCTAAAAAGCCTGGGAAATGAAAGAAATTGACTTATCAAATATCAAAATATTGAAACGGAAGGGGAACCCCCCCTAAAAACCTCAAGGAGAAAGACACTTGGGAATATGATGATGACTTGGTCTTCATATCTAAAGATTCAAGTGGATCTGTTTCCTGACACAGTCTCTCAGAAGACACAGCTCACACCCACAGCCACACCCACAGCCACACCCACAGCCACATCCACAGCCACACCCACAGCCATACCCACCGCTACATCCATAGCCACATTCACAGCCATACCCACAGCCACATTCACAGCCACACCTACAACCACACCCATAACCATATCCACTTCTAGGCTATCATTCATACCATCCGTGTAGTCCAGGTCTGCAGCATCTACAAGGGTTTTTATCCTTGGAAACAAATATTTCTGCACATTTGTTCTTGAGAGGAAACACTTTTCCAACTGGTACTCATTGACCTAATCCAGTGAGTGCTTCCTTCCCAACATTAGCAGCCTGACTGCCTGTGTGTTGCTTTTTTGTTCATATAGGCCCAGGGATGAGGATCTGGTCTCTCCTTAGATGTTCATTTTGTTTTTTTCCTCATGGTGTGTTGGGGACCTTGGAGATGGGCTTTCTGGGATGGTTGCAATGCTTCTTTACTTTCCCCACACTCTTCTGTGATACATGATGGAAGGGCATACCCAAAGGGGAGTCCTATGGGGTGTAAAACACCTTCACTTTATGCTTTTTCATTTAGACTTTAGTATTTATTTTATGTAGATGAGTGTTCTGCTGGCATATATCAATGTATACTGTGTGTATTTGTGGTGTCCCCAGAGGTCTGAAAGGTACAATGGATCCCCCGGAATTGGAGTTATGTATGGTTATGAGCTGCCATGTGGGTTCTGGGAATTGAACCTAGGTCCTCTGCAAGGACCATAGCCAGTGAGCCATTTCTCCAGCTCCATGCACATACCTTTTTAGTTAAGGAACACTGAGGTTAATTAACAAACTTCCACAACAATAAGACTTACTCAGCTCTCACTATGGCTAGAAATGGCACTGAATTTCACTCATAGGACCTCACTCTCATCCTAGCAATAGTGTGGGTGGGCTTCTCTTTTGTAGTGTGGCTGAGGTGGGTGTGGCTTGGAGTATGTGAGGAGCTTACCAAATCATACCAAACCATATATCCAGAAAGTGCTGGGATTGAAACCAGTCACAATCCTCTTAACAAATGGTCCCAAGTACTAGGATTCTTAGTTCGCTAAATCAAACTAGACATGAGTCATTCCTTGTCTTTTTGGAGAAATAAACATAAGTGTATTTCAGGATCACTGGTATTTTAATTAAAGGCATGGACGTATTTCCTGATTACTAGTCTTCAGAGGTACCATGGCTGGGGCACCATGGTGTATTCTCTGCTGCTGTTTTAGAGTGAATGATGATATTGGGAACAAGAAAGGACAGACTGAAGTACTGTGGAACATTAACTGTAGTTATCTTAGGACAGCTTAGAGTCCACTGCAGATGCTCATGGAGCTTCCTGGCTTCCCAGTACTGTCCCTTTCTCTGTGGGCCCCTCTAGTACCTGTTCTCCTCAGGGATGTGGAGTGCCATCATCTGCAGGGGTTCTAGGCACTGCACCACCCAGCCATGGCGCTCGCTCACCCGCTCTGTCTCCACTTTGAGGAAGCTGCTGGGCATGCGACTCCAGAGCACTGGCTGGATGGTTTGGACATCAAGCCGAGGTGGACACTGTGGGATGGGGTTCTTCTCTTCACTCTTAAATATGGCTGCTGACAAAGGCATTGCATTCTGGGGCAAGGTAGAAAGACATCAGAGATGAAGAGGCATATCACAGGGAGCATCTCAGTTGCTGGATCATGCACCTGGCTCAGGATCATCAGTATAATTGATATAAATTAAAGAAGGACTATGTATCCCAAGGATCTCCAAACCATTAATTACAATGGTACACAATGAATTATGTGAGAAGTAATTAATCCTTTCAACAGCCAAAATGCATGGAAGAAAAGGAAAACAAGAAGGCATATTCTATTGACGGAACTTTCCAGCAAATTATAGAGGCCTGAGAGGCAGAGAGGTGAATGAGAAGCAAGAGCTCTTCCCTGCGTTCTAATGCCTGGGATTTCCCTGTGCTGGTCAGTGCTGCCTTCCCTTGGAATGGGCATTAACAGGAGGGTGTGTGTGTGTGTCAGATAATTACCTTCAGTTTTCCAAGTTCAAACTGAAACAAGGAAGTGCTTGTAGGCTGGAGGAAGACTGCAGGGAACACTTTGGTGTTAGGCTCCACCTGGAAACCAAAACAAATCAAGAGGTTTGCCCTGGGCTATGAGATCACTGTTTGCTAAGCCACTGGTCTTTGTAGTTAGTCATCTCATTTAAGTTCAGCTGAGAGAAGACAACTGCCTGCCTGGCTATTCCCCTCTGATCAGGCTTTCTCAGAGCACTGGTTTGTTTTTACTGGAGACTGGCACCGCTCTAGGCCTTAAGTTCTTTCTGCTTTGGGAGAAAATGTTCTTACAACTTTAACATTTCTGCCTTAGGTACTGGCAGCCAGCAGCTTTCCCTGGAGTTCAGGATCAGAGTCATAAGTCCAGAGATATCCATTACTCACTAGTCAGGCAATACACTGATTGCTACTGAACAGCAGTATGTTTGGTTTGTGACTTGGGATCATTTTTGAAGGCAAATGGCAGGCTCACAAGACATACCAAGATACCCTGCAGTCAAGATTCTTAACCCCAGTCTGATGGTTGGCACTGGTAATTTATTAGGGGAACTAATCTGAACACTGTAGAATAGGAAGTGACATCTATGTCCTGTCCTATATTGACTATACCCTGAGAGTTCATTATCCCTAGGGTCTTTGTTTTATTTCTAGCAAATAGAAAGGTACAAAAATATGGACGCTGTAATTCCTTTGAATTAGATTCTCATTTAAACAGCCTGATTTTAAAGTAAGATGCCTTATACGAGATGGTTTCTGTTCCTTTAAGGATGACTTACTGCAAACTTTATAAACTGATCAACCAAAGTCCCAGACTCTCCTCACATCAATCTCATGGAGTGCTTTGAAAGCCTTCAGACAGAATATCTTCTTGTGTTGAGCATACATACTCTCACTGTGACAGACAATGCAGACTTTTGTTTAGGAGTAAAGGAAGAAGAAAACAGAAACATAGACTCCTCAGGGTATACCAGAGGGGAACATGGTATTAGTGATGTGGTAAATATAATTCTAGGAGGCTCTGGAGGACCCTGGATTTATTTCTGTGATTATGTTAATGGAACATGGGATTATGTATGTTCAAGAAAAGCTGGTAACCAGTTGGACTTGGGCTGGAAAAAGATGTGGGCTTTATCTAATTACACGAGAGTAGCTTAAAAGCAAAAAAAAATTTTTTCTGTTTTTTTTTCTTTTGTGGAGGTAAAAGGGAAAATTAGAAAGATCTGAAGTATAAGAAGACCATGTTTTGAAGATGGAGGGACCGTGTGAATGGACTATAGGCACTCTGCTAGCAGAGAGTGAGCCCCGCTACCAGTCAGTAAGAACACAGGACCTCAGAACAGTAGACCTACAGCATGAAGAACTGGCTACTGTTAACAACTCAAAAACTCAGAAAGGGGTTCTTTCCATGTCCTCCAGAGCATGACCTGGCTCTGCCCAGCAGGTGCCTTGGTTTTGCCTCGTAAGAGAGCCTGAGCATCTGGCAAGCCCACGGACCTAGGAAGTAATGAACTCAGGTCGTTTTAAGCCACTAATTTTATGACAACTTGTTAGGCAGAAAAGCAAATACAAGTGATTTCCAAGCCAAGCCAGTTAATCTGACAAGAAATTCCAGTGAGTGCTTATGAGATGTCAGCTGCTGCACCATGGAAAAGGAGCACAGAGCCGTCCTCCACCCTGGGAAGGCTCACCAACTGAAGAGTCTGCCCCTGCTCTTGTGCAATGAGCAGCTGGACTCCAGCTATCATGGCCTTTCTTCATTTTTGAAGCTAAGGTTCTTTTTTATCACTGGCTGATCTATTTGTCCTTGTACTGATAGACATCCCATTTCTAATCATGTGTGAAGGTCAGGCCCTAGAAACTGGCCTGAATCTACAGCTAGCCTCTCTCATAAATCTGAATCTTACAGCCAGCTCTTCCTTTTACACAGATGATGTAGGGCAATCACCCAGGACTAACTTGAATGTATATTTTGGTTCTCATTTTTCTACTGATCACATTAAGTGGGAGAGAGAAAGGATTTTAGAATGCATAGAGTCATTTAATGGGACTCCTGGAAACATTGTTTAAGAGAATCTTTTATTATTTTGGTCCGTTCTGATTGAAGGCCAGTGTATAAATATTGCTGGCCTGTTTCTCTTGAGATAATTGAAAAATGAAAATGACTATAGCTGTGGAATAACAATTATCTAGCTGACAGGGACCAGACACATGGCCAGACACATGGCCACATGCTTCTGTCTCATGGGGATTAGAAGGAACTCTCAACTAGGGACTCTCAGCAGAGCTCTGCCACTCTGCCATTCAGCAAAGTTCTTTGGGATTGGAACATTGAGCAACAGGAGAAGAGTTTGAATGTACTGAATAAGGGAGGTGCTCCAAGAGCATCTTGCTCAATGATGGCAGTGGTCCAGCCTGATGTTGCATAGGAATCACCATGCAGGATGTGATGGAGTAGTAGGAACATCCTACTTTTGGCTATAGTATCTAAGCCTCATGATCTCTTTTTCTGAGGCAGGCAAGTCACTGCTTCTGCAAATGCCACCTTGCTTTGTTGCTTATTCCTTAATGTTTGCAGATCTCCTAAGGCTAACAGGTCATAAAAGTTATTAGTTGCTCCATAATTCTCTGCAGCTCAGGAGGGACCCTTCAGTCCAGCCCATTTCAGAAGTTAATGGGAAAACCCTAATGGATTCTGAAGGACAGCAGTAATGTACATAAAAGCTTCTCAAGGGATGTGGGCCGAGGGAAGCATCATAGTCAGAAAACACCAGAGTACTTTACTTTCTTCCCCAGAGCCTGGCTTCGCAAATGCCTCTTTCTAGAAGTGGCTGGGCCCTCTAGCTGCCAGGCAAGCTTGGCAAGTGTTGACTATGTTCCTTATAGGAGAAGGTTCTGAGTGTACCATTCACTGCGGGAACTGTTGGAGAGATAGGTAAGCTGCCTCCCTGTCAACAAGATGCTTCTGACATGTAGACAAAGTTTGGTCTATCTATCATTTTTGGTTAGTGAATCTTTCAGAACCAGAAGGATTGCTGTGTTTGTGATAGCCCATCTCCTCAAGCAGAGACATTGCCTACAGGCCTTACAATCTAAAGACTGCGACCTGGGGCTGACCAAGGCTTTTATCTATTACGTAACAACAGGGTATTGCATATCTGTTGTGGTTCTCTAAGCTACTGACCCTAAAAGACTACATTTAATTACTTAATTACTGGACAGCACTCATGCTCAGAGACCTTCCATAGCTCCCTATTTTCTATGTATTTCTCCCTCTCTTGCCAAATGGAACCCTTGTTACAAAACATAGAGCCTGCTGTCTGCTTACCCACTGTATCTCCCTAGAATACCACACTTCTTGTGCTCTCAAAGCCATGATTTTCCCCTAATGAAACTTTACTGATTGCTCTTCACGGGAGAAAAGTCTTCTTGTAACTAGTTTAGCAAGTTCTACCTACACATACTCACTGTCCTGCACTTACTAGTATTTGGATTGTTTGAGAATGTAATTCCTCGACACAACACTTCCTACAGTAGACTTTATGGGTCTCTGGGCTCAAGAGTACTACAGGTTAAGGTCAACAAAGCAATTTCCTGTTTCAGCAACTTGAGAAATGCTTGGTTAGATAGGTTTCTTCTTGAAGTATTCTCAGATTTTAGTGAACTAAATGTTTATCACAGATTTTAAGAAAAAAGTAGAAGACATGATATTTTGTCAGGTTCACATGACTTTCAAGAAGAACACATCTGGGATAGTAGTTAATGATAGGTGTGTAGTTGAAGGGTTTTCTGGGGAATTCTATTGAAGTTACAGTTTATGAAATAGGAAAACATGGGACTTGCAAAACAGATCCAAAGGGATCACATTAGGTATCCACTGGGAGCATAAATAGTCTCTCAGTGAATGGAAAACATCAGTTTCCATAGGTTTCTATTTTGAGTAAATAAGTGTCTTAAAGCAACAACTATTTCTGTTCACCCACCTCACACCAGTCAGAATGGCCAAGATCAAAAACTCAGGTGATAGCAGATGCTGGCGAGGATATGGAGAAAGAGGAACACTCCTCCATTGTTGGTGTGATTGCAAGATGGTACAATCACTCTGGAAATCAGTCTGGTGGTTCCTCAGAAAATTGGACATAGCATTACCTGAGCACCCAGCTATACCACTCCTGGGCATATACCCAGAAGATGCTCCAACATATAACAAGGACACATGCTCCACTATGTTCATAGCAGCTTTATTTATTATAGCCAGAAGCTGGAAAGAACCCAGATGTCCTTCAACAAAGGAATAGATAAAGAAAATGTGGTACATTTACACAATGGTGTATTACTCAGCTATTAAAAGCAACGAATTCGAGAAATTCTTAGGTAAATGGATGGAACTAGAAAATATCAATAGGTATCAATAAGGTAACCCAATCACAAAAGAACACACATGATATTCACTTGCTCATAATTGGATATTAGCCCAAAAGCTCAAAATATCCAAGATACAACTCACAGACCACATGAAGCTCATGAACAAGGAAGACCAAAGTGTGGGTGCTTCTGCCCTTCTTAGAAGCGGTAACAAAATATTCATGGGAGCAAATATGGAGACAAAGCAAGGGACAGAAACTGAAGGAGGGGCTGTCCAGAGACTGCTCCACCTGGGTATCCATCCCTTGTACATTCACCAAAGGTACACACTGATGTGGATGTCAGGAAGTACATGCTGACAGGAGCCTGATATAGCTGTCTCCTTAGAGGTCTGCCAGAGCCTGAAATATAGAGGTGGAAGCTCACAGCTAACCATTGAACTGATCAAGGGGTTCCCAATGGAGGAGTGAGAGAGAAGACTGAAGGAGGTGAAAGGGGTTGTGGCCACATGAGGAGAGCAACAATACCAACCAACCAGAGCTCCCAGGGCCTAAACCACTAGCCTGAGAGCACATAGGGAGGGGCCCATGGCTCCAGCTGTATACGTAGAGGAGGGTGACAGGTGACAGTGTCAGGCATAGGTGGGTGAGGAAGTCCTTGGTCCAGTGAAGGCTGGATGACCCAATGTGGAGGAAATTGTTGGTGGGGAGGTGAGAGTGGGAAGATGAGTGGGGGCATATCCTCATAGAAGCAGGAGGAGAGTGGATGGGATAGGGGTTCCTCATGGGGGGGGGGAAGGGGATTACATCTGAAATGTAAATAAAATATCCAATTGAAAAAAGAAAAAAATCTTTAATCATCTATCTTATCTATCACAGACAACATAAAGACAGCAAAGATATACTTTTGGAATACATGAATAATCTTTCAGAGCTCAATAAAGAAAACTGCTGTTTCTTCTTAAAAGATGACTACTATATTGAAATCATCCAATACATAAACATATTTTTTTCTCTGTATAAAATACAATCACACTGTGCCTATTTGCTAGTCTAATAGTCTGCACCAGTAGTCTGCACAGGCTTACCAACTGGGGGAGGATGATGAGAGTAGAAAAGATTTAGGAACATAACCATAAACCCCAGGTCCTAGGCCCAAAGCAACAGCTCAGCCTCAGAAGCCACACCTACCTGGTAGCAGGTGCCAAGTTCCTTCCCATTAGCAGAGAAGGACAACATGCCCATAGCCAGATCTAGAAGGCAGCCAATCTCCAGGTCTACATTGCTCCGACTTGATCTTTGGGAACTTGCTACAATGTCCCCACCCCAGACCATGTAGCAGTTGCTGCGTTTCACACTGATAACCAGAGAAAAGAGAAGAGTTGTAGTATATGGTGGTTTGTAATCATAACCCACTTGTAAAACGTCTCTGAATCCTCTCTATGAAATTTTACCATTAGTCCTACATAATTGTTTTCATGAATGAAATTGTTCAGCTTCAACTAAATTTGCTCAGACATAAACTATTGTGTTTGGGGATGTGGCAGTATGGCAGGCTGCCTCCTTCCAAAGACCTCAGTATTCAGATAACTATTTCTCAACTCATTAGCAATTCAATCTTCTGGTACTGAGGAGAGTAATACTCCCATTTTAGGGACAGCAAATCAAAGCACAGAGAGGAGACTACCTTAGGCAAATCTACAGAGGAATTTGGATGAGAAGCAAAATTATTAATCTGGGTTCAGTATCCTTGTCCAGTCTTCTGTATCACAGGCCACAAAGTGCTTGAAAACTTGGATCATAGTCTTTGGAATGGCAACTAGGATCCAGATAGACTGTTTGTCTCTGATGGCCTCCCTGCTCCCTGAACTGTACTACATTGTACTTCCTTCTCTTTAGATGTCTGCTGGCCTCACTACTAAATAGCCCAAATAGCTAAATAACCACTTAGGTTTCTCTCTCACTAGCTGTCTACGAATTTCCAGAGTGTAGAACTCTATGTATTCTGTATATTTAAAGGCAAGCTGTGATAGCTAAGAGCCTTCAAAGGTTCCCAAACTAAATTTCGTATCCTTTTTACTATTGTGGTGGTGGGAATCAAACCCAGGATCCTATGCAGATCTAGGAAGGGCTCCACCACTGGGCTGCACCCTGAGCTAGAATTTTTTAACTGCAGGATTTTACATCCAGAGTGAGCTTTTGAGAAGATAGTCCACATACAATGTAATTCTCAGAGCCTCTCACAATGGGTGATGACAAGAAGCAGTCAGTTCTGCCTTCTCTCCAGCTCACCTATGGTGTAACAGCTGAAGGACATGGGCATTTGGAGTGAAGTGATGTGGCCTTTCTTAGGGTAAAGAACAATTGATTCTCTACCTGATGCTACCTGATGCAAGAGAAACCCCTTTGAACACACAGACCAACCAGATGTAGCTTGGGCTAAGTTTTTGTTGTGGCTTGGCTGTGTCAGCTATGTGAAGAAAACCAGACCACGCATTCAGCACTGCGTGGTGGACAGTTCCCTGAACCCTGAAGGCTTTTGCCTCTGAACTATTCTTTGGAAAATCTAGGCTGAATTAAGATATTCTGTTTCCTTCTGTTTGTAGAAGTCTGCCACTTTCTCATGTGAGTAGAAATCCCTTTCTGAGTACACATCCCTTTCCTTTCATTTCTTTTTATTTGGGACAATGATGGGACTGTTTTCTCAGGATGAGTGGCCCTAGGCAGAGACCTTTGCAAATTGAGTCTTCCATTTATAGCCATGGATAGGTTTCTATAAAGTTTAAACTCAAGCCATGCTATCCCTGCTTTATAAATTACAGAATCCAATTACTGATGTATTGAACTGTGCACTCTGAACTGGCAGGCTTTGTGTATATTTTAAAGATACCAAGTTTAAAACGCCTTGAAACATGTAGAACTCAATTTTGTCTTTATTGCATATTCTGTCAGACAAAGGACTAAGAATTATTGAGTGAGCACTGCAGTGTGCCAGACCTTGCTTTAAGTGCTGGCAGTAAGAGTTAATATTTATAAAGTACTTGAGATAAGTCACTGTCTTCAGCATTCTTTTACAAATTAACTTATTTACTTCTTATAACACTCTGGGATTTGAGTAATTATTTTCATCTTATATATAAGGAAATCAAAGTTCAGGCTCACATGGCTAGTAAGTGACTGAGAATTAATTTCAAACCTAGTCAGTATCTAAGCTTGACTTCAGAGTCTGCTTTTTTTCATCTGCCTACAGGGGTCTGCCATTGGACGACATGATTCTTCCATGACAGACAGGTTTTGATGAGCCCTAATGTATAAAAAGCCCTGACAGGAAAAGATTCCTGACTTTGTAGAATGTAAAGGTTTCCCTGAGAAGAAATAAATCCCATCTTGGTAAAGAGCAACACAGGGAGATGATATTCCAAACCCAGAGGAGAAAAACTGGCAGGTTGATGTGACATAGGTTTGAGATGATGTTTGGGACACATCTGGACAAAGATTTTCCCTGGCTGCAATGCCAGTGGACAGTGGCAGACCTAGGTGGACCTGAAACATGTTTCCCACAAACAGCCCGAATTTGTACTCATTGGTTGTTGTTCGTGTTCTCTATATTCTTTCTGCTTTGAAATATCATAAACTCTTGGGACGAGGGGTTCTGATTTGTCAGTTGCTGTGTGCTACTGATCAACTGTTCAATTTCCTATGAAATGGCTTTTCTTAGATACATGGGGACTTTTCTGTCTTGTTCTGATGTTGTACTAATTGGGGCCTGCCTCAAAACCATGGGACTAAATGTGGAGAGGGCTCCCCAACTCCAACTGTTTATGATTTCTATATGTAATGAAATGAGCCTCTGTCTCTACAAGCACTCCTTTCCACTGTCATGGTGATCTCAATTTAAAAATTAGTTAAGTTTCTATTCATCATTTCAGATGGGCTGGGATACTTTCTTCATTTCAGGTGTGGGGTGGGATATAAATGATTGCTGTAGGGAGATAGGAACTTTTTGGGATCTCCTTACCTTTCATGGACCCGGCCTCTTTCATCTCCCAGGGTGACAGTCACGGTGCAGTTTTTATTCAGGTCAAACTTTTCACTGTATAAATGGTAGTCTGGAGTCACCCATCCAACCCAGACACATGATGGGTCCTGCCCAGCAAAAATACGGATAGCATAGTAGCATTGCTGTGGAGGGGACAACAGAGGGTGTGAGTAGTGTCTGTCTGGGGAGGAGAGCTGAGAGATAAAATCATTCAGTAACTCACTTGGCTCATTTTTGTGAAGAAGCACACACTGAAAATTTCTTTTTCTTTTCCTATTGGGTCTCACTTTGTAGCTCAAGCTGGCTTTGAACTTGTGGCAACCCTCCTCTCATTGTCTGTGTCACAATATTTGGCTCAAGGAACACACTGTTGGAGGTATATTATGCTACAGTCTAGTGTAGGAGGAGCTAAGGTGGGAGGAGTAAGGAGAGGAAGAGGAGGAGTTGGGAGAGGAAGAGAAAAAAGGAAGAGGAGGAGCTAGAGAGGGCAGAGATGTAGGAGGATGGGGAACCACACAGGTATGGAGAGCACTCGTGGGGAACAACTTATAAACTTATAATTAGGTTAGCTAATTGGGATACAACTCTCTTTGTATGGGCATCTTGTTATTAATCATTATCAAACATATAAAGCCTTTGATTAATCTATAAGAATTAGAGTCTCATTCTCTTACTGGGCCCACATGGATGGCGGAATGGTCTGAGCAATGCCCTGCCTTGCAGAGACAGCATGGAATATTGGCAGAGCCATCTCTCACGCTGGCATCTAGTGGATAGCAGGGCTTGTGTTTCTGGTGGGCCGGTGCTACCTGCAGCACACACATTGCCTCAGGCCGAGAAACATGGCGGCTGGGCTAGGCAGAGCCGCTGAAGCTTAGATAGTCGGCTGAGTCAGAGGCTGATTTAATAATTACTACAACACTCTAGACATAGGACAAGGCTTTGTTTTTTATGCAAAGTCTTGATAAAGAAGCTGAAAAAGAAAATGCTTATGCCCAACAGCCAACCCACTCTGTGTGGTCTTTATACCAACAATAGGCAGTGGTGAGGACAGCAGTTCTCAATGAGGATAATAAGCTGATTACCACGTTATAGTAATAGCTACAGTGCCAAGGATCATGCTAACTTCATTCCTTTCTTTACGACACCGAGCATGTTAATTATTTATACTCTGTCAAATTTTCTTGACTGAGAGAAAACAAAAAGGATCAGTCAGGAAAAACCAGGCTTGAATCTTTGACGAAACTGATTATTATTGCATGAACTTTGATGTTTTGTCTTTTCTGTGCACAATATCATGTATCTCACATGAGTTCTTATTAAATCAATTAAAAGGAGATTAAATGGGAACATATATAATATGCTGCCCATACTGCCACACATAGCAGGGGTATAATTTGCTGCATCAAGAATTTTTGTTTTGGTGCTGTTTAGTTTACAGACTCTAGGGTTACTTTATCACAATGTGGCATGTGCTTCTCCCATAGATGCCAGGCACTAAGGAAGAATGAAAGGAGGAAATTAGGAAGCTTTTTTTTTCTGTCTATTGTCACTGTGGAAAGGAACCTGAAGCAGCTTCTGTCCTCCGGCTGGCTTCCTGCTCTTTCTTTGATTGCTTTCAAGATTGCTACTGGCACTGAACAGAGACACCAGGGAACAACTCATAGAAGTTGACACAAAAGTGCAAACAAAAGATTTAATTGGGACTCTTCCAACTCATGTTTCTTTCAATCACAAAGGCAGTGATGGGCCCCTGGTGGCAAATGGGCAACAAGGACACATGATACCCAATTAGGAGCTCCAGGTTGAGCTCTGTTTTCATTCCCTTATTTGAGAAACACCATACAAATGTTCTGGAAGCATCCAAATGTATATTATGAGACAGAGTAATTGACAATTAAAGAAGATCTCTAGACAAATCTTTGCTGTATGGGGCATATTACCAGGCAGAGCAAATCAAATAATTAAAGCCATAATTGAACACATTTACTTACTGTTGTTGTGTGAGAGAGTATTTCTTGCATCTGTTTCCTAGAGGGAGAGAATCCACGTTTTAGTTATTCAGTTGTATAGAGAATCCCACAGTTCTGACAGGCAATTGATCTACCTTTAACGATCAAGGCAGGTTTAGGAAACTGGCTGTTTTCTATACACAAGTGGTTGTAATTGGTCTTGGGAGTTGCTCATTTGTAAGCTGCTGCCATAGGCAGTCCTACGAGTTCCAACATTCCCCCTGCTGCAGGTTGTAAGTTAATGTGGAGAAGGAAGGAGGGGTTGTAAAAACATAGTAGAGATACTTCTGAATGGGTTACAATGCTCCCTCCAGCAGCTGTGCTTATTCAAAACCGTGATGGATAGTGAATTGCTACAAGGGATTTGGACAAGACAGGTTAGACAGTAGGCACACAGCAGTGATTAAAAATAGACATCAAAGGAAAGAAAGACAGCAAGGAATCCATTCCTTATCAGGAAGGAAGAAATCACATTACTCAAGAGTCACACAGAGGCAAGGTTGGGAAATGCCCGTAACTATGCAAAAATGGCAATTGGCCTCCAGAAAGTTTTCCTTTCACAAAGAAGCAGTCTTTTTGCTCCCAAACTACAAGAAGTATGAATACAAAGAGGTTCCAGCTCAGAGACTCCAAGGAGAGCAGAAACTTCTGCTCTAGATGTTACTCTGTTTAGCTGTATGGGCTTCTTAACTTCGCAGTGCACCGCCATACATACATGGCCTTGCATGCACTTGTATGCATATACAAATACTCATTTCTTCGTGTGTGCATGTGTACACATGTGTGGAAATGCAAATCTGTGCATGCATGAAAGGGCATATGTATGTATGAATGTACGTGTGTGCATAGAAGCATATGCACACGTGTGTATAGGAGCATATTCACATGTATGTACTTGAGTATGGAGGCCAGAGATTAATCTCTTGGGGAGTTCCTCAGCCTCTATCTATACGCTTGTGGAGAGGCTTCCGGGTCAATGAGCACCTGAGACCTGTTTCTGACCCTTTAGCACTCGGAATATAGGTATATGTCACCATAGCTTTCTTAAAACAAACAAACAACAACAAACAAACAAACACACACAATCAAACAACAAAACCTCATGATTCAACAAAAATTTTCATGTTTGCACAGCAAATACTCTGCAGACAGAATTATCTTCCCAATCCTCTACATCCCCATTTCTTTGCTTGACTAAAAGGACAGAGGCCACCATAAACTGACATCCTGTGGTTAAAAAAAAAAAAGCAGAAAAGCAACCTAAGAGCAGATACAGTTGGTATGTTTGAGAATTACAGGATTCCTCCATGCCCTCACCTTTTTTGGAAGGCTTCACTGTCTAGACAGGGACTGTGGCTGAAAGAGGAATGGCATTCAACAGGCATGCTCAGGCGGCAGTAGATCATGTTGGCATTGCTGTTCTGTGTGCCGAAGGTCTTGTGGGTCACCTTGAGGCATGGAGGGCTGTCCATGGTGCCATCAATTCTCACAACCTGGGAACATCACCGTGAGTCCTTACCCTGACATAGAGGAGGTTGTGACCTTGACCCTGTCTGTCTTTCTCTGACCTAACATAGAACATGACATTCTTCAGACTATAACCATTACCAGCAAACTATGATATTCATGATGTGGGCTTTGTCTAGCAAACTTCAGCTCTGCTCCTGGTTGGAGAAATTAGTTATGCAAAAAACATCCACAGCTTCACTGCAAGGCCAAGGGTGAAGAACAAACACTGGAGAAAGGTATGGTTATCTGGGTGATACACTGTGGTGTCCACATAATGCTGGCATTTAAGTCAAGGGATAAATTCTTGAAAGAAAATCTTTCCAAAAATTTCTCTCGTAAGTGAGCATCATGAGAATGTCTAACAGAAAGGAACCAGGAAGCCATAAACTCAGGAAGAGACACAAGCTCTCTCAGACGGTACTTCATCCCCACAGATTTCCATCTGTGTTAGAGTCTTAGCCTTAGAGCTGAGGTATCCCAAGGCTTTTCTAAATCCTGGGGCAATTCACAGCTCTGGACTATAGATATTACATTACAGAATGAGGTTTTTTTCAATATTAATAATTACTTTGTCTGCCAACCTCTTCCTCTCTCTCTCTCTCTCTCTCTCTCTCTCTCTCCCTCTCTCTCTCTCTGTATGTATGTATGTATGTATGTATGTATGTATGTATGTTGTCGGGCATTCTGGGGATTGAAGTTGGGTATGCTGAGCAATTTACCAACTGAGTTATCTCCCTATCCCAATACAACTTTTTAAAAAATATTTTATTTGTTTAAATCCCAAATGTTGATCCACATCCCTCACCAGGCCCCCCCCCCGAGTTATTTACCCCCTTCCCCCTCCCCTTTGCCTCTGAAAATGTGCTCCCCTCACTCAAACCTTTCCCTTCTCTTGAGAGAACACTTCTAATACTAGGTTCCATGAGTATTCTCACATTTGTGTATGTGGCCTGAATATTTTCACTTATCTCTAAAGTCTATTCGTCTGTCAAAGGTGTGTGATACCTCCAAGATGTAAGAACCAGCTCTAAAACAATAGTCACTCAGCAACCAGAGAAGTAAAGTCTACCCAGGAATGTGAGGTTCAATGGGGAAGGAACAATGAAGAGATGCTGCTTGCCAGGATCGGACCTTCTAGAAGGTAAGATAAGTGGACTTAGAGACAAGTTAAAACAAACCACTGGCTCGAACCCAAGTAACATTGCAATGAGGCTGATTTGAAGCATTCTTCTCTCCATGTACATCATGAGAAGACAATGGTAGGCCTCATCAAAACAGAACCTAAACTTTGCTTTTTACAATCTTTAAGGTTTTTTTTTCTTTCCTTAAAGGAAGAAGTGCCATAATAAAACCTCACACTTCAGCTTAAAATGCTGGAAACAGCATTAATATAAACAAGGCTTCAAAGACAAGTTATGAACATAGAGGAATATACATATTTATTATTGTATATAATGTCAAGTATAACTATTAAACTTCATGGAGAAAATGTTTCTGGACTCTGAAGTACCATGAGAATGCTATTGTAGGAAGGTTAGCAAAGAATCTGGAGATCCAGCCTGGGAGATAGTCTGCAAAATTGTGCATAAGGCTGTTGTTTCTCCTGGGATGTTGTAAGTACCCAGTTAAGGGATCTGAAACGGTGGCATGAAACCCAAGGCAGTAGTTGGTAGGCAGCCAGGGTAGGGACTTAGGTAAGCATTGCTTATTGATGGGAGACTTGCAAGAACTGGGTACCTTGGCCCACTTGCCCTGCCATGACCACCCATGGTATGATCTTACCTCTATGTGGGGATGATCTTTGGGCACATTCACAAATGTTGGGAGGCGCTTGCTAAACCACACTGCAACATCTCGGTTCATATTTACTGCAAAAGGCTCAAAGCCCTCCTGGAGTCCACACATGGTATAAAACTTGAAGGTACTGGCATCCATCCCAAGATTCATGCGGCCAATCTGGGATAGCCCCAAAGAGCAAATGGGCACAAAACCTGCAGAATAAAGATTGTGGCCTCAGTCCAGAGGCCCCACTGTGGGAAGCTGTGGTGAAGCTGGAGTTGTGGTTCCTGTTGAAATTGGGAATTCCAGGAGTTAAGATAGGAAACAATCATTATCTGTCTTCATGGCAGAGCAAATCAACAATAGGAAGTATGATGCTGGACACAGTGTTGACCTACGTACATGGGAGAGTTAAGTGAATTTTGTTCAAACTGACTTGTGAAAAAATATCATGCCGCTAAGAATATTAAGATGGAATAGTAAAACAAATATAAAAAAGACCTATTATCCACACTGTATAGAAAATTATTTAAAATTTTAGGGACTAGGATGATGGTTCAACAGTTAAAAGCATTGTATGCTTTTCCAGAAGACCCAGGTATCATTCCCAGCATCCATGTGGTAGTTCACAACTATCTAGTCCTAAGGTATCTATTTCCAGCCTCTGCCAGCACCAGGCATGCAAGGGATTCACAGGCGTTCATGCAAATAACATGCCCATACATGTAAAAAAATAGAAAAAATACTGATACATAATTTATCTTAGACCCTGGGAAATTTTAAGTAATACCAAAACAAAGTCAATCCACAGTACCTATAGAATGACTTGGTGAGCAGATTTTATAACAACAATGGCATAGAGCCTGCTAAGGCTCACCTGTAATCCCAGCCCTTGGGAGGTGAGGCAGGAGGATCCCAAAATCTAGACCAGTCTATCTACACAGGGAATTTGAAGCCAGTCCAGACTATACAGTGAGCCCCTGTCACAGAAAATAAAAACATAACAAGCAAGCAAGCAAACAAACAAACCTCAAGAAAATGGTCTACTATCTGAGATAATGAATATATTTGTTGAGTCCTGCTTAGCCATATGAAAGAGACAGGTGTGACATGGTTTCCTGTACCTAGAAAAGAGCTAGCAGAGCGTGAGCCTCCAGTGAGTGTTGATGATTACTGGGCAAAAGGCTTGTTTATATAAAAAATATATGATTTTATGTTCTTCCTTTGGGAAATATTTTTCCTGCAAAGGACTCCATAATAGAAGCAGCATGAGTCCAGGTTAGAGTATGTCTATGTCTCAGCAAAATGGTAAACACCAAAACCTTCAGAACAGCCCTTAAAGCTGTAGGAAAGAACTCTGAAAACATAAGTTCAAAAATATATAATTTCTCAACTATGCAAACTATAAAGATGTAACATGAATTATATGAAGGGCTTCATGAACCTAAAAGAGCAGAGACAGCTTCACTATGAGCCAGCTTGTTAGGAAGATACAAAGCCGGGCAGATTCCACAGTTCAAGGTCATCCTGGGGCAGAGCTACTTTGGGCCCAAGCATGGTGAAAATGGTAATCTCAGGACAGAATCCCACCCAGCTAGTTCATTGTCTGTGCTTACAAAGGTAGGCAGATCTCTGAATTAATTTGCCATGTTAAAAAATGTGCTTGCTATAGGGGCTAGGGTCATGCTATACTGATTCATGGCATAATCAAAAGGGAACCTGGGGTAAATACTGAATTGATATATAAATAAAAGACCTGGGCTTTTGCTCTGAATGAGATGAGTTATCCAGAGAATTTTTAGAATTGCAGGAAAAAGCTGTCTTGAGAAACAGCAGAGCATAGGCCATCAGCTTGTAACCACTTTGAGTTGTTCTTTTGCTACTCCCAGACACCCTTTCCTCTGAACTCTTCTCTAAACCCAGGCTGGTCCTTGGCATATGTTATTTTCTTAACTATTTTAACTTTTTATATAGTCTATGATATTACATTGTATATCTTAAGAGCACACACAGCAATTTGTGTTTTTTTTAAGTGACAGTGTATCATATTACTCTTACAGGACTAACCAACTGTTTTATGAATAAATTTTAGACCTGTCCCTGGAGGGAATGCATTTCTGGTACTATAAACCTGGTTAAAAACACATTGCCCACAGCAGAGCAGCTTTCAGGCCTGAATGAATTAAATAGCTGTTATTGTTCAGCCTCGCTTATATAGTGTCAAGCTGTCTAAGCTTCAACCCTACCTAAGCAAGACGTTTATCATTTACCTGATTCCCTCCAAAACCATTTTGGAAAAGGCAGTGGAAAGAATGTATGAGCCAGAAGACAGTGAGTAGGGCTGTGGAATGCCATCCTCTGGGTAAGACACGCCATTGTAATTATGATCTCATGTATAGTTTGGATGTCTACACTGACTCTGCAGAAGAACAGGCCTATCAACAGTCAGGGATGGAAGGAGGTGGAACTCAAGGGGCTTTGCCTCTTACTAATGAACTATTTGCTATTGATAAATTCATCAACAGTGGTAGTTACATCCTCAGTTTTCCTTACTGAAAGCCCCATGAGCCCTAATAGTTCCAGTAATAGTTCTAATAATAGTTCCAATCTAACGGTTACACAGATGGCCCTGGTCATAAAGATTAAACCAAAAGTCAAGAATTGGGGCAAGGAACTCTGAGGGAATGAGAGGTCACTGACAAGGATGGGAGGGAGAAAAAAGGAGAGTTGTGTGGTCTTGTAATCAGAATTTACACACACATACGATATCATGAAAGAACAGAATCTAATAATAAGAAAGAAATGACAATGCAAATTGTTCAACTGTTTTGGGCCTCAGGCTGCTAATCAGACAAACGAAAGATCAATGGTTCTTTGTGTTTTGAGTACTGAGTGCCTACATTTCTGCTGATTTATAGACTCTCATCCTCCTGGTCCACTGTCCTCCTCACCTAAGCAGGAATATGAGGGTCATGCATGTGCCAGAAAAAAAAAATGCTATTCTGCCTTCCTAACTACTGGTATCTCGCCAAACTCACTTCTATGACCTGATCATATTTAAAAATTCAGAAGAGACCAAAGCAGAAGTTCAAATAGTCTGGCTTTCTTGTTTGTGGGTTATTTATAAATCATAATTGTAGACCAACAAATCAGGAAAGTAGGGAAAGCACTAATTATCTTGGATCTGGGAGGATGTGGGAGGCAGGCGGCTGGAAGACAGCTGAGGCTGCAGAGAGGGCCAGGAAGGGAAGGAACATCCCTGAGGCTCATGGTTCATGCAAGCACCAGGGCTCCCCACAAAGAAAACTGGTGCCACTGCTTGGAGAAATGGTTTTACTATTATTAGTTTTAGCATATGAAAGAATGGGTTCTGTGATTATATTTTTATCCTTTCTGGGAAACAAAAGGGCAAATCTGAGAGCATTATGTATAACAGTAAGAGCTTTTTATATTGTTCTTGCATACCAATGTCAAACTGCATTCTTTGTGGAGTAAGTACTCATACAACAACTCAAGAACACCTAGGGCATGGTGCTCTTATTGTGTATGCCACTTTAGCCAGCTAAGCTATGGGGCCTACATGCCATGATGTTTTAATGTAAATAATAAGTCACATAAGTGGAAACTAAGTCATATGGATACTAGTTGCATGATATTATAAAATCTGAACTTAGTTAGGATACAGATATATTTAATACCATTGTTAAAACTAGAGCACATTAATGTCCTTCTAGCAGAATGATTGATGTCCACCAAGCTTTGGGGCCAGACCTCTGGCTCTGTCACTCTAGAGAAGCCGTAGCTCAGTCAACAGAAGCTGCTCCAACAATGCTATGCTTGCTACTTATAAATAAGTTACCCGGATATTAGACTTCAGAGTAGAGCAAAGATTACCAGAACATGTTTCTATTTCCCCAGTGGTCTAGACAGCTCTGATATATGTTATAACAAGGCTTCAAGGATGAAGAAGAATTATTCCAATCTCAAGGAGCTTATTGACAGGAGGACAAGGGATGAAATTTAAGAGTGAATGTTTTTGATGGTCAACACCTCTATCCCAAGATAACACGTCAGTTGTTCAAGCCAGAAATGCATAACCATGTCGCTTTTATCTTAGAGCCAGTCCAGATATTAAGTATTTTCAGCTTGATTTGATCAGAGACCAGGAAACCTTAAGAAACTCTCTTCTCCTTTTTTTCTTGAGCTGAGTGGTGAGCTGGGAAATCAGCAGGGGTAAAATTCAGAGTAGGAAGCAGCAAAAAGATGACTTAGCATTGAGACAGAGCAATAGACAACTGAAGGTGGAGAGGTATTATTTGCACTGATCTCCATTTCCTCCTAAGAACTTGGGTTCTTCATCATTATTAAGATATAGCCCTCAACTGAAGACAAAAGTGAAGACTTGAGGTGCCAACAGACTTGACCAAGGTCCTGAGAAGGACTACCAGTGAGAACTGATTCCATACCCTCTGAGTGACAATCTAGCTGCCAGTCAATATGATAGAGAGTAAATAGGTGGTAGTGGGATATGAATGCCCTAGATTTAAACGGCAGTATGTCCCAGGGCATAGGACATCATGTTACGGAATGGAGTAACCACCCCTGTGGGTTGGATTCCTCCCTTCCAGGGAGAGCCAAACACAGTGAAAAACTATAAAGGCAATAGAAGTCACTGATGCTAGAGCAAATGGAGATAAGTGTTAGGAACCCCACAGTGGTTTAGTAGGTACAGCTTCAGATGTTCAGTGACACAAAAGAAAAGGTGATGCTAAGGCTTGAATCAAGCAAAAGGACACCCAGGAAGTCATAGAGGAAAGATAAATTTACACAAGGCAGACTCTTCTGGAGAAGCAGATTTGATAACTGACCACATTTACTCAAATCTCTCTCCATCCATCCAAGGGGCTCTAGCTAACCGATGTGCCATTTTGGAACTTTTTAACTGGAGGCATGAATATTTCATTTAAGTTTATAATTCTGCATGATAGATAAAGGGAGAGGGTCAACAATAATGCAACAGACTACAGCAGCAAATATATGTCAATTGTTTTCTGAAGGCAAGGCTTACTGCTGTGCAGATTTATCTCTTTATGCTACTTTTATAGATGAGGAAAACAGGACTTAGGAAATTAAATAACTTGATCAATTTTACCAGGCAAGCTGCAGCATCGGTATGTGGACAATGTGGCCTAAATAGAACTCCAGTGTATCAGAAGTGGAAGCCAGTGTTGCTATTTTCCAATTCTATTCTAAACTAATTTGCGTTGTGGCTGGCTAGATCTTCCTTCCCTTGGCAAAGGCTGCTGAGTCGTGTAGTTCACCATTTTGTCTCTAGATTTAGGCTACTGAAGACATATAGTCACCAGTCCTCTAGGACCCTTAGAGAAACAGGCTTACCTGTACATAGGGTTCCACATGACTGACTCTCTGGAGTTTATCTGGATAATAGTACCCACTTGGTAAGGCCATGTGGTGTTACCATTAGATTGTCACAAATTAGGACTATCACTATGCACATAAACAAACTGTCTTGTAGCCCAAAGAAGACTGAAGATAGAGGAAGAAAGTAAGTAAAAGGAGCAGAAATACCACCTCTCTGCTACCCATTAACAGTACCCAGCAGACAGCTTTGACTATGCAGAAAGCCTTGAAGACTCAGGTAGTTGGTGGTTGGAAAGAAACAATGATCTGAAAAACCCAATTGTTGATCTATTGGCATTCATTTCAATCTGCAGATGGATATAAGGAATACCATCAACAGTAGGGCAGAAACAGATCATTCAGAGAGGTGGTTAGGTGACCCTGGACCATTTTTGGAGTATTTCTCCCACATGGCATATGCATATATCTTTTTATTTCCTGCTGAGCTTTAGAATGGAATTCAGAGACAACTCCTGTGATTGCTGGAGCATGCCTAGGATGCTTAGGAAATAAACAAGTAATAACTGAAAAAGAAAAAAAAAGAAAAGAAAAGAAAAAAATTCTGGCTTAACAGCTTTGAAGCCAGCATATGGGAAGCAAAAGCTGGGGAATCTCTGTTAGTTCAAGGCCAGCCTGGTTTACTCTAGGACAGCCAGAGCTACAAAATGAGACTTGTCTCAAAACAAACAAACAAACAAACAAACAAACAAACCAATCACTTAACTAGGTGGTGGTGGTACCTCTGCTCTTAGGAGGCAAAGGCAGGCAGATCTTTGTGAATTTGAGGCCAACCTGGTCTACAAAGTGAGTTCCAGGATAGTCAGGGCTACACAGAGAAACCCTATCTCAGAAAACACACACACACACACACACACACACACACACACACACACACACACACAGAAAGAGACCAAACCAAACCAAACCAAACCAAACCAAACCAAACCAAACCAAACCAAACCAAACCAAACCAAACCAAACCAAACGAAAACTCAGGAAACAAGAGGCAGCACTTCTATGCCACATTCAGCTTCTGAGCACAGTCCCTATCTAGAAAGAGAATTAATAGGACCCTTTGGCACAAGGGCACAGATGGCAGAAGCATTTCCCTCAGATAAGTTTTATTTCCTACCTCCTAGCTGTTAGCAAAGTCCTGGGGTTTTTTTAGACAGCCCAATGGGCAGAAACAACATGAACGGGTGCCCCTGTATCCCCTGCAGACCTTATAGCTACAGCAAGAGGCGGGATGGTCCTCAGGGGACTACATACACCAAATCCTCTGCCAACTGTCTCATCCGATGGTCTGGCAGGATCTTCAGGATTGTTTTTTGTCTCTTTCCTTTAAGTAGAAGAAACGTGAAGACTAACAGCAAAGCTTTCACTTTGAGAGCTTTTGAGCTTCCAGATACACAAAGCTGTGACAATATTAAGAACTATGATGGACCAGGGCAGGGAGCAGTAATGAGGAAACAACAAGACAGATAAGCGCACAGCATTTGTGATGTAGAAAAGGATAGAGATAGCAGTGAATTCATAACTCAGAGGGCAAGAAGTTACACCTGACATAGTTGTTCTTAGTCTTTCTCCTGAAGATCAAAGACTTGGATCTTAGATCCAGGGTTACACCCTGGTGACCTGAAAAGTATCAGCACATAGGTCGTTGTGCCTTAAGGTGATTACAAGACATCAAATATTTAGTTTCAACAGATGGTTCCCTTTAAATGGCAAAACAAGATTTGCTGCTTTCTTCCCCATTTTGCAGAGAACAGAGAGATGCTGTATGTTTATCCTAGAACTTTGGGCTGTTGATATTGCAGAAAGACACATCAGCTTCCTTTCAACCATCCCCCTGCAACTCCTGTGCTATCAAGAGCTGAAAGAGCCTTCCAATTATCTTGTCTCTGTATTATTAAAGCAGATACAATACTACATTATAATGCACAAACACATTACAGTACAAGTCTATTATCAGACAGCTTTCTAATAATAGAATTTGTTATTCTGAAGGTCAAATCATGTCCCTGCATAGAAAAGGCATCTCTTTCATCAGAGCACAGACAATCTTTGAAAGCTGTGTTACTCTCAAACAGTTCTCTCCTTGATAGTATCTCTCTGCTCAAACACTGTATCTGCCCATTTTACAAAGTGAAGTGCAAGGATGTTTGCCTCAGAGTAAGCACTACTTTCTTGGATGAGAAGACTGAGAAGTAAGGCCATCTTCCTTGCCAGTTCTATCATGTATTCATCTCATGTATAAATGTCTACCATCTTACTGTTCTGCCCCTCCCTGAAGGTTCCTGCCACCTCAACACTAGCCCACTTGCATCTTAGAGTGACTCTAAGGAGAAACGTAATGAAAGTGTCATTCTGGGTACTTTATTCACCACTCAATTCAGATGTTGCTTGTGGAGATTTTCTTCACTCTATATTAGTCACTTACCATTTATAACCTAGTATTTTGCATTCTTAGTCACCTTTTCCTATTTTCATCTTACTTACTCCACAATTAGAACAGGAATTGTTCTCACTGCCACTACTTACATCTGCTCCTGCATTAGCCCACTGGATCTCAGAATGTATGTGCAAGTCTCCAGAGCCTCTGGGCAGGATGTAGGCTTTGATTCTGCTGTGGAGTTGAAATTCTGCATTTCTGACAAGCCTTGATACCTTGAATATTTAGGCTTTACACTTAATGTGAAGCTATACAATCTTCACAAAATTCTCAACACTGCACCTCAGAGAAGATTCCCATCTTATAAAGGAACCAGAGGCAGGTAGATACATAATCTCCTTCTGGTTCACATAATAGCAAAGCCAGGAAAAAAGTACTGGACTTTGGACTCTTCCTACTATCTTCGGTGAAACACCAAAGTATCTCATATCTTCCTGACCTCAGAGATGCGTCAATGCTCATGCCACGGGTGGGTAGGGACCCAGGAATGGCTCGTCTACACTGCTCTGATATCACTTGCTGTGTTCCCTCTCATTTGCATCCAAGCCAGCACAGTTGCCATTCCTTCATCAATATCTTGTCTCCCCATCCTTCTTTCCAAACAATACTATCTTAGATTTAGTGATTCCTTTTCTCTAGGAAAACAGACTCAGCTTCAACCTTCCTATTTCCCCAAATATTAGACTCTGGGAGTCTCTTGAATGGTTCAGCTGAGCAGGTATATTGCAGACAACAGGTGGCTGTAAAAAGTCCATCTTCATGAAGCTAAAGCCATTCTTTAAGTAATGAACATTTCTGTCACAGGAACATGGCTATTTATACTTTGGCTCTCTTGCTGACACAGTTATATGTCTCTGAGATTTTAGAGACCGACTCCTCGTTTTCAAAACCTCACAGAAAGCCAGTGCTACAAGGAGTCTTAATCATTTACAGAGGGGGAAACAAGGCGCAAAGAGGTTAAAGAAAGTCAGCTAAGATGACACAAGTACATAGCTGTAGGATAAGGGTCCTTGTCTCCAGATTAGAACATCCTTCTTAGCCACAATTACAAAGCTGAGTGCAGCATAGCACACAGGACAGGGGTAAGCATGCAGCATAGTGCACAGCCCAGGTGTGAGCACACAGCTCTGTGATGTCACTGTCACAATTTCCTGTCTGAGAAGAACAACGGAATGTATTTCATCAATCATTGCATTTTAAAAGATGAGGAATATAAAGCTCAGAACAGTTAAGCAGTTTCCACAGGAGTTGCACAGTTTAAAAGGAGCAGGTTTGCTAGTTTGTAGTCCAACGCTCTTTCTCCATATGCCAACAATCTGTGTACATCTTATATGGTCGTGTAGACAGATAATAATAAGCTCTAACTACTCCTTTGTGTTGCTGGAAGCATTGCACTGATTGTCCTCCATCCACAGCCAATAATAAGCACAACTCTGCTTTGGTTTCACAGTTGTTTGAATTTCAAAATAAATTATATTTCATTCACGGGAACAGCTCAGTTTAACTATTGTGTTCCAATGGTTCTCATCAAAGCATCAAGTTCAATTACACAAACATGCAGACTGACAATTCAAATCAGAAGAAAAGAATAACTCTTTAATCCACTGATTTTTTTTTCTCTCCTGCCAAGGACATTCCACCATACACAATTAGCATTTCCATTGTACTATAAGCAAACCTGGGGGAATCTTAAAATGCCGAGGTACGGGGCATAGAATTAGCCTCAGGACAGAATTTATATTTATGAGCACATGCTGACTATCACTATTATTTGCCTTGGTTTTTCAGAAATTGCAGCATAAGAGGTGGCCATCTCCTTTAGTGTTTGAAATATGCAAAGGATAATATACTCTCAATAGAGAGCCTCAGAGCTCTGTCAGCTCACCCGGGTTTTCTTTCAACCCCAAAGAGTAAGGGAGGATGGAGTATTGGATTACCATTCTCAATCTCATAATCTGCGAAGGCAAGTTCAGAGCCTTTGTTGGTGATGAGCAGTTCCCCATTCAGTGTGAAGACCATGGAGGCATCGTCCAGGTTAATCATGCACCCTACCACATCTCCTGGCTGCCAAGTTCGTCCAAAATACCCACTGCCTTGATGCCAACGCTGACCCTGCAAAACAAGATCACAGGCTTTGAGTAGAAGAGGAAAATACATGAGAATCCCAGCAAGCTGAATAAGTGCCCAGAGTAGCAGGATGTCTTAATTTTTAATGGAAAGTGATTGTTGTAGTCTATCATGCACAGCTCATAGGAGCAGTATCTATCTTATAGATGAAAGAAATGGAGACACACAAGCCTCATGTGATAAGATGGTCTGAGTCTTTTGGTTCATACTCAGCCTTGGCAACAAACTCAATTTTTTCTAGAGCATGTAAAAAAAATCAATATATTGTCTGCATTGTGTTAAGTGAGTTACATCTGGAGTGGCACAAGCCATCTTGGGTGAAGTAGAGATGATTTCTGTAAAAATATGGATATGGGATATATTCTTACCCTTTCCCAGAATCAAGAACAAAGAAGCAATCATTATGCATATTCATTCAATGACTATTATCTAGGGGCAGTGGATGTTCTCTCTGCAGCCTAAGATGTAGACAGACTCCAAAGAAAACTTTGGAAAAGTAAACTTGTACTGACTGAATATGGCTATGAATGGACTCACCCTGCTGCCTTCAAACACAAAGGCTTGGTCATCAGCCCCCAGTTCAATGTCAGGACGACAGCCTGGCCTGGCCCAGCCAACACGCATGTCTCCTCCAGTTACCACTTCAAATTCAAAGTACCACTTTCCAGACTTTACTGCATATGACCGTTCTACCCGGAAAAATCGGATCTTGTCTATGCTGACCTTCTCGACAGTAGGGTCAGCTACTGTGAAAACCAGAAGATGGGGAAGAAGGAAAGAGAGGTCACAGACTTTTAATGATGATGTCGTTTTCCTTAAAGAACTTGACATTAACAACTAAGAGGGCCATAGAATTCCCACTGTCCAATAAGTCATTTTGTTTACACCATGACACTCATCAATACTGATATCACAACAACAACACGAACCACCTTTTATTGGAAATTCATAGTGATTTTTTTCACAATAATTTTATAAGACCAAAATGAAAAAAACCAAAGATCACAAATGTTCAATCACTTGTTTAGAAACATAACAAACAGGATTAAAGATATGAATTCAGGACTGATTCCATCTCATGAAACACTGTGGCCTTTGGTAATTCCTGGGTGAACTGACAGTGTTGATAGTAATAGAATTTAATTTAAAATGTCATTCTGGACCCCTAAATGACCAGGTACTCAGGTTTTGGAGGATGAGAGAAAATAAAGGTTATTTGGATCTATAACTAGGCATCCTGAAAAGCTTAGATACCCTAGAGGAAAATGTGTTTGCTATAGGTCTAGTTGACAGAAATATGCATTGAAAAATATCTATCAATAAGCAAGGTGGTTCAAGCCAGCACTAAAAGGGGGAAGTGGAGGTGACCTCCCATCCCTAACCAAGAACCTATCTCCAATTGGCAGCTACTTGGAAAAAAAATTTTTTTTTTTCCAATGGAGTCTCACTGGGTACATCAACAACATTTAAGGGCAGGATTCATGCCCAGCAGTAGATTAACAACACAAAGCAAAACAAATTCAGTGGTGTTTTTGTAGATATTTTTTGTCTCATGTTGCTTTGATTGGACATTTCTAAAATATTCTTACTGGTATTTTGCTTATTAATTTGCAAATGGTTTCTAATTTTATGTTTTTGGAGATTTGCTGTATATGTATGCATGTGTATCTGTGATTATGTGATTTTCACTTCTTTTTTCTTCAATTCTGTTTTTACTTTTGTCTGTTTTCTAAAGAGACAAAAAGAAGGTGAAGTCATGGGATTGAATGTAGGAAGGTGGAGAGGGTTTGGGAGAAGATAGAGCCAAAATCAGGATCGGGATTTATTGTATGCATTTTCAATAAAAATACTCTGTCAATGGGATGGAGCTTTACAGAAATCAAAGTCCCACCTTCTATAATATACCATTAGGCAGCACAAATTGGACTTGGTAGATTATAAAAACAAAAAAAAGGATACAAATTCAGAAGGAGAGGGGAGGTAAGGGCACATCTTATAAGCCTTAGGGGGAGGATCCATGGGACAATATGAGGAGAACTCATTGTATGCACATATGAAATTCTCCAAGAATAAGATATCACATTTTAGGAACTCTACCATTAAAAATATACCATTTCCAATAGTAAAAATTAGATCTATGTAAAGGTAACATTTCCCAGAAGAGGACTTGCTTTGTAAAGTGTTGTGAGAATGGATGATCACAGCTCATTACCTAGTTCTTGGTCTGATGGCTCAATGTTATATCCATAACCAACAAATGTCCGCACAGCTTCACGCAGGCTGTCCCTGTTTGATTTCTTGGTGCGCTCATCTAGTAACGCATATGGCACCAGGCGGGGATTTCTTTTATTCTTCAAATCCTATGTGAAGCCAAAGGAAAGGTGCCAAGAAAACACATTTCAGTTTTACAAGCAGCCCATCCTACTCATACACTCCTGTCTGCTTGGCTGGCTCATCCTAGTCTATTAGATTTCCCCCATGTGGCTTGATATTTAGCAGTGTGCATATTTGCCACTTCTCTTCAGGATTAAATGAGTATAGAAGGAGAAATCTTACTAATGCTCAAAGTTAGCATTAAAAGTACACTTTAATTATGCCAGCCTGCAAATAAAATAAAGGGTCAGGAATCTTCATTCCCAATGTTCGGTCCGTGGCAACACTGTAAGGAAATTCATGCTTCTGTTTTACTGTTGACTCCCCATCATGGCACTATCTTACATCATCAGAGAGACACTAGAGGTAGTGGCAGAGGCAAAGCGCGTCCACCTTGTTTCAAACGGTACACTGGGTGGGGGGGGCATCTTGGATTTTTAGGAGAGACTATGAAGAACAAAAGGTCAAATGTAAGAAAGTCACTCAAACCAAGGTGTGTGGTACACTCTTCAAACCTCCTGGCTTCCAGGTCATGCCTTTTATTTTTCCTGTATTCTTCTTGCCTTCCAGATTTTCTGGAGCTAAGTTTGAAAGAGTTCATAGTTTGAAACTGAATATCCCCCACAGCCCCATGTGTTTGAACATCTGGTTTTTAGCTTGTATTGTTGTTTTGGGGAGCCCGTAGAGTCTTTTAAGACATAAGGCAGGGCTGGTCCAAGAGAGACACCGAGGGGGTCTGGCAAGCATTTATAGGTGATGGCCCCATCTTGTTCTGCTTCCTGATCCAGGAATATATAAACAAGCTGTACTACAAGTTCGTGCCTCCACAGACTAAATTGCTATAGTCGTGTGCTGAAATGAGAACCCTCCTTTCTTTAAATTGCTTCTGTGAGTATTTGTCACAGATATGAAAAAAAAACACAGAGGCTAATGTATACGTTAACTCATATGAACTTTCTGAATACTAACCATTAATAATTAGAAATGAGGAAAGTAATTTAGGGAAAAAGTGTGTCAAATGGTTTGCAGTGAATCCTGATTTTAAACTCAGCCTGAATCCTTGCTATGAACCTAGCTGTTAGGTTACTTCATAGTCAAGTTCTAGCTCTGCCCAGGGATTCTTAGTTCAGTAGCCTGAAGTGTGTGTGTGTGTGTGTGTGTGTGTGTGTGTGTGTGTTTGTGTTTGTGTGTGTGTCCATATGTATGTTTATGTGTATGTGGCTTCTGGGCAGGTTGCTTCACTCCATTTCTAAGCTATTTCCCCTTGAATAACTCAGTGGTTTATTATTTGGGATCATGTCAGAACTCCTGCTGACCCATGATGTTGACCCATCCCAGAAAGATTACTGGCTCAGAATATTGATTTGGTCCTAACCCTGGCCTTTGAGGGTATCATGAAAACCTAACTGTGTACAGTGAAAAAATATAAGAGAGGCTGAGGTAAAGTACACACAGAGGGCATTTTATCAGTGAATCTCTAACTAAAGGAAAGACATTCTTTATCCACTTCTATACATTGAAATGATGTCTGTAGCCAATGTCAATGTGACTGTTACAAATTTCACCTAGTCCACGATTCTATAAATAATCAGCAGACCACACTGTGAGGGATAGAGCACAAGGGCATCGCCCATATTCCAATCTCACATGCTCCACAGCAAAATGACATTTTGATAGATGACCATACCTACTTCTCTAGCATGCTTGACTCAACACTTCTCACCTGTTGAATGCCATAGGTCCATCCTTGTTTTATTCTGTCCTTTGCCCAAACATTGTGTGCATTTTCTGCAAGCTTATCCACTAAAATTTCTTGAGGTGGTAACAACTTCACATCAGATAAATCCAGAGGGGCTGGTTTATAGCCATTGGACATCATATAGCTATAAGTAAACACAAAAGCATACATATTTTGAGCAGATACATATGATTCTCCTTTTCTAGATTTTTACAAATTTATTCTTTGAAACTCTCATATACATATATTATATATAAATACCCTATAATTTCCCTTCAATTACCTCGATTCTCCCTACAACATACCTCACTTCAAATTTCATGTCTTCTTTTTAAATAGTGCATTGAGTCCAGTTAGAACTTCCTATTTGTGCATTGGCGTGGGGTTATCCAGTGGAGTGTGGGTAACCTACCAGTAGTCACCCCTCAAAGACGAGTAACTCCCCTTCCCTAGCAGACAACCATCAACCACCAATAGCTCCCACCTCCTGCTGAAAATTTTTTACTGGCTCAATCTGGAATAGGTCTTCTGTTGATAACCACAGCTGTCTCTACGAATAACCATAGGTGCCAGTTCATGCTATGTCAAGAAGACAGAATTTCACAGTACTTCTTCCTGCACTCTAACTCTTCCTGTCCCTTCTTTTGAGGTGATTCCTGAGCTTCTGGTATGGGGGTTGGTACAGTTAATTCATCTGTGGCTGAGCACTCATAGTCATGCTCAGTACTGTAAACAGTAATGAGTCTGTGTATTAATCAGTTGTATTTTATTAAGATTATATACATATATACACATATATTTACACATATATAATATTACATATATATATATATATATATATATATATATATATACATACATATATCACTAAGCAAATAAAGGCAGAGACAAAAATCACCCCTTTGGCTGATAAAATAAACACTACTATGAGTTTACAGATAAAGTCTTGAATGTAGCATCTTATAACTAATATATCTCATAGATTTCAAAGGATAACATTGAACAAAATAGTTAATAACACAAATCTATCTATATATATTAGAAAACTACTTATGTGCCCTGAAAATGAAGGACACATTCAGCATGTTGCAATGTCATCAGGAAACCCTCCCTTCTACTTAGAAATACAAAATGTTAAAACCAAATTGGCAAGGATAAAACATTGAACTAAAGGCTTTCTTATAAATTAGCATAGAATGGCCACTCAATCTTGCAAAGACCAACCTTTCCTCTTGGAATTAAAACATAAGGGCATGACAGCTGAACATTTGTGAGCATGAAGTGACTTTTGCAGTTAGCTCTCCATTCCGGGAGTCACGGCCTCAAATGCCTATAATTTGCAACATAGCATGCAAATGTGAAAGAGCTTTCTATGAGTCAGTAGATATATGAATAAGGGGGAAGGTTGAGTACATTGAGAATAGGGTAACTATCTCCAGAGTAGTTAATTATATCCACGTGAAAATATGAGTCCAGAGATGCCCATGGGCTTTAGGACTACTAACTGCCCAGACTAGAACAAGAACTTGAACATGATAGTTTGGGCCAATTCTATATAGAACACTCTACAGAGCATGAGATACAGAATCTATGCTAGTCATAGGAGACTGTCTGGTTGCTACCTTCTCAGGACAGCTGCTTCTGGCAGCCTCAACATACATCAGTATGCACTGGTTCTAGCAACCTCAGCTGGAAGTGTGTGTCTCCAGATGTCATCTCTTAGATATGATTTCCTTGACATCAGGAGCTATGACATCAGGGGACCGACTCATTGGTTTGGGAGCTTTAGAAGGATAGATGGTAAGCATTTCATTAAGGATGGCCCTGTTTTGGCTCCACTCAGGACACTTGTGTTTTATTGTGTACATACCCGGAGCTGGCACTGAGGAGCAAGAGAACAAAACAGTGAATAAGTCAGCAGATGTACCAGTGAGAAACCGTCTGAATGTAGAAATAGGACAGAGAGTAGGACACACAGATATAGAGAGGCAGATGGAATCTTGGTACAGATTCTCATGTCCTTAAGAATATGTGTTATCAACGACTTGATCCCAGGCAGATCCCAGGCGGCAGCTCTGTACCCAACTCCACAAAACCCAGAGGAAGAGGGCCTCCCAGGAGCTCTAACCCAGGCAGTATCTCAGGTAAAAATGAATCACCCATGATGTCTGCTGTTGGAAGTTCTAATCCAGATGCTGGTCTCCAAACTTACACTACTCAGACCTTCGACAGGCCATTGACAAGAACATGAAACACCTAGAGACTGACATCACTAATCTGAAGAAATCCCTAGTTTTGCTGTCTAAAGAGACCTCCAAAAATTGCAAAAGACTTTATTGGACTTGATTTAGTCTTTTACAATAGAGAAGACTGTGTACAGCTCTTGACTGTGCACAGCCCTTAAATAAGAATATTGCCTTTACATAGACAAGACAGGGAGGGTTAAAGAGAGCATGAAAAAGGTCAGAGAAGGCCCTGAGAAAAGACAGAGAGAAAAAGAGAAAGATGAGAGCTTGTACAAGAATTGGTTTTCAACCTCTCCATGGTTGTCAACCCTATTTCCTCCCATCTTGGGACCATTAATTGGGTTATTTTTGCTTACTTCTTTTGGTCCCTGGGCCTTAAATAGGCTGATTAACTTTGTGAAACAACAGATAAATAATTTGGTAGCAATACCTATTCAGATACGTTATCATAAGTTAGCTATGGAGGACCATGAGAGTCAAGATGAAGTTGTTACTCTATCCAGGGTGTTCCCAAAACCTATCTCCACCCAACCTAAAAGAGGGGACTTCTGCCCCTAAACCAAGCAGAGAGGGGCCACCCAGAACCCCCTCTGACTGGTGATCTGAATTCTTGCTTAGGCTGCGAGGCTAAGCACTGCAAGGGAATATAAATAAAAGTTAAAAATATCTCTCTGGGTTCCCTGAGGGACAAGCCTGACTGAATAGGGGTTGATGTCAAAAGTATCCCCTCTCCAGGAAAAAGACATCGGGATGGGTATGGTCCTCATGCCTCACTGGACAAGGACAGGGGGACCAGTGCCATTACAAAGTCCCCTTCAATTACTAGAGGTCAGGCCTCTATCCCTGCCTTTGCAAGATTAGAATCGCTACAGCCCTTCTATACTTAGAGAAGGGAGGAGATGTCATGGGCAGCCCTACATATACACTGAAGGCCTAAAATCAACCATAGGCCTAAAATCAGCAATAGGCCTCTCAGACATGTATAATAACACCAACTCTTGGGTCTCTGTGGAAAAACACTGAAACAGAAGGCTATAAGCTATTGTAAACAGGCAGCTTTTGTGGAAACTTACCAGCCTGAGTAGCTATAGACCTTGTAAACTGGTAGCCTTGGCAGGTAATACCAACTTAGATAAGGACAAGTGAATCATAGGCAGAGTCATAGTGACCTGTCCCCTGAACCTTCACCCAGCTGATACCCTGTTCTGAAAGATATCTGTATTCCCCCTGAACACCAACGCTCTGGTGTCATCCCCTTCCCCCCGTCCTGCCTTTTTTGTGTTTATAACCCCTGTGTGAATAAGTAAAAATTATGATTTGATTTAAAAAAAATAAAATAATAATTTATAAAAAAGAATGTGTGTTATCCTCGTGCCAGAGGAATGGAGTGAGCCTTTGCAGTGACAAGAAACCATATCTGAGGTCTTTTGCCAGCTGTTCTTCCTATTCACCAGAGTGCATTCATTTGAGGTCTGCATACTGTCTAGCTCAAAATTAAGCATGGTGGCATTAGGTATGGGAAGAAGGTGCAAAAAGAGAGGGGACTTTGAAATGCTTCTTTTGTAGTAGGCATCTTCTGAGGGTCCCAATATTGTCTAAGCAACTGTAGGAACATTCTAGGATGATACAAAGCCTGTCCTCTGCCTTTGTCTATGGCCTCCAACCCACCCAGCTTTCACATTCTGCTTGAGCCATTAGAAAATTCACCTACTTTTTGGGCAGTTTGACTTTCTTTAGATCCTCTTCTGCAGCTGGGTTAACGTGAGCAATGTGGCACCCCAGGGCCAGCAAGGTTCTGTGATGTAACACAGGAAGACTCGTGTCAACTGAAAGATGAAGGGTAATAAGAACCCTAACCCATCTCTGAGCTGGTTAAGTGGACAAAAGCTATTAATTTAGACCAGAGGTTGACCAACGTATTCTGTAAAGAGGCTGACAGCAAGGCTTTGTGTACCATATATCTCTGTCACAGCTACCCAACTCTGCCACTAAGGGGTAAAGGTAGTCACCAATTATATGCAAACCAATGAGCCTGGCTTTGTCACAATGTAAATGTATTTACAGAAGCAGATGGCTGGTTTGTTTGTCCCACAGGCCATAATGTGCCAACTTCTGATTTAGGTGATAGCAAGCATAAGAACATGAAAGAGAAGCTTATTAATTGCCCCACATGGAGCCATTTTCTAGTTTATAAATTCACTTTGAATTATATCAAGGAGTTGGCTTCATGGAATAGACAGTATTCTAACATCAAATCTTTAGGTCAGCAAATGCTTGCTGCATGAAGTCTATATAGCATCTTAAGTTTTACTTGATATACCAAGATGCATAAAATAGTTTATCAAAAAGCATAGTAAAATTAAAGATAGCATGTATGTAATCCTATGACATCTTTGTTATGTCCACAGACAATGTTAGAGTATTCCGCACTGACAAAGAACAGGGAAATACAAAGAAACAACAGTCAACTGTCACAAAGGGAATTCTGGGAGGTCCACATGGACTAGGGAGTCTGGGATCATAAATGAGATCATAGCACAATTGAAATTGATTTAAAAACTTGAGATTTTAGTAATCAAACTCTATTTTTCTTTGGTTTCAGCACTATCGTATTTTTTACTCAATTTAACAGGAACCACAGTAGCATTTGGTCCTTTGACTGTATTTCTCTCCTTCTCTCTCCTGCCCCTGCCTCCTGCTTTTTTCTTATTTCCAGAAAAACAGCAAAAGGCAAATGGTCTCTGGAGAAATATATACACTAAATACTAATGTGGGTCAGCTCCTTACCACACTAAACTCTGTGACATGAAGAATCAATGCTGCCTATGATTTGTCAGTGTGTTATGTTTGTAGACAAGAGGGACACACCTTTTCAGTTTAGTTACAACGCATCAAATCATCCACTCACTGTCTAGTCTGCATTCAATTAAACACTCACTTCAAGGTTTCCGTTGACATCTGCAGGTTATAATTCTTCTCAGTTTCAGGGAGCTTTGAAAACTCCACAAGGCAGGGATGCTGTCTTTTGTTGTCATCCCGCACCTAGGTGACAATGGAAGAGAGAAGAGAATTCAAGTCTTGACAGCTGGCACTGTCTTGTAAAAAACAAAAATGAACATCCTTCCAGAGCCTGGGCAATCCATATCAGACAGGACAAAGACAGCAACTTGCTGATAGGTGAATGCATATAATTCTCTTAGGAGTCTTACACATAGCTCCCAAGTTGTCAATGTCTTAAACTCTGTAGATATATTTCAAGACAGTTGTCTGCACTTAGAACACAATTTTCCAGAGAAGTATGTTATTGTTTTTTATAGGCAGTAGCCGTGCTTTTGTTAAAAATTCATGTCACCATAATGTTACTGGAGGATAGCATGCCTTTGACCACAAAGGGCTACAGATATGGACCACATGACCTCAAAAGTTTATTAAAACCATGTCAGAAAAACAAAAGAATTAGAGCAAATTAATTTTAACAGGATATTTTATTTAGCTCCATACATGTAATATATTGTTTTTTTAAATGAGAGTTAAGAATAAAATAATGTAAAGTCAAGTCTTAAAAATCCAGGGTGGCCAGGCAGTGGTGGCGCATGCCTTTAATCCCAGCACTTGGGAGGCAGAGACAGGTGGATTTCTGAGTTCGAGGCCAGCCTGGTCTACACAGTGAGTTCCAGGACAGCCAGGGCTACACAGAGAAACCCTGTCTTGAACCCCCCCCCCCAAAAAAAAATCCAGTGTGAAGCCAGGCATGATGGCACATGCCTTTAATCCCAGTACCCAGGAGGTAGAGGCAGATGGATCTGTGAGTTCAAGACTAGCCTGGTTTATAATTATCATTTCAGGATAGCTAGAACTATATCAAATGAACAAAAAATAAACAAACACTCTAAGTTTTACAACCACAAACACACCACGATCCCATTTAGCTACTTCTTAACCTCTCAGTAGCCAGAAGAGAGTCTTGCACTGAGCAGTAAGAATCTGAGCATTAACTCACTCCTTTATTCATTTAGTCATTCAGCAAATGCTTGAGTATACTAATCCAGATTTTATGAGCTTAAAAACGAGAGCAAAGAGCTTCGTCCAGCTGAAGTCAACAGTCTAATGAAGTAGGAAAAAGTGATAAAATATTTGTTAGAATGACAGTAAGTTGCGTTGACTTCTATGAAGGACAGACTTCAAGGGCATACTGCAGAGAGGTGACCATTTATAAGGACATTGTTTGTGTGGCAACTATGGACACACATATGTGTTAGCATGCAGGGGCCTTTTCAATAATTAAAGGAATATATATCACTAGAGAGTGTCAGGGTCACAGGAAGCTTTAAAACTCACCTATCTTTCTGCTTCCAGAAGTGACCTTCTACAAATCACAGAGAAAAACCATTTACATTCTCTCTGAAAAATGCTTTCTCGTACAAGAGACTCCCTAACCCCCTCCGGTCCCCATTAATCTTAGTGATACATCTGAAAACCCTGTTAAACAACTTCTGATTCAAAATGATGAATCAGCCTGCTACAAGCACCCACTCAGAGACTGCTTTTTCTGAAGGGAAGAAAGAGAAATATGAGAGATGCAGAGGCATGGTTGTATCCCCAGTTCTCTAGCAAAAGAAACAGGAGTTAAGAGGTAAGATGGGGTCCCAGTGTGCCTGTGGAGAGCTGGTCTCTTCCATGCTGGCTGCAGAGGGACTGAAGGCTGGGCTGCTACTGAATACTGCAAAGGTTAGACAGGTTGGAGGAAGAAGAGCATTTTGGTTCACCATTCCCATTCTCAATCAGATAGAATTCGAGAAATCCTTCCTCCCAATATGACAATCCACCCGGCGCTGGCCACTGAAGCACATACTTTGCCAAAAGTCCAGCCGAGTTCTATTTTATTCATTCCCCAAAGCTCATGGATATTCTCAGCCAGTCTGTCTCTGATCTTCTCTAGGTGAAGTGGCAAAACAACCTGAAGGAAAAGAAGCAAGAGAAAAGCCAAAGCTACAAGAATGAACTGGACTGAAGTCTCCAATGCCCCAGCTGTATTCACTACCAATGAGGAGAGGCAGCACTGATTAGAACTCAGTGCTGTGCATGGGTCTGACCCTTCTCAACTTCTTAAATTATTCCAAATGATAACTGAGTTTCTGCCCTCACAGATCCAACTTGAACCTTACTGGAAAACTCCAACACATATACTTGTATTCAAAACCTTCCCATCCCAGAGCGGAAAGAGATAATCAACTCAAGAAAGCTGTTCTCTGATCTCTACATGTGCCCTATAGCACAGGATCGTGCACACACACACACATACACACACAAACACACAAACACACTGACACACACAAACTCATACTCACATACACACATTGATACGTATACATATTCTTGCACACTCATACACATACATAGAGACATACAATATACACTAACTCAAATACTCTCTCTCTCTCTCTCTCTCTCTCTCTCTCTCTCTCTCTCTCTCTCTCTCTCTCTCTGCTTTTCAAGTACTTATTATTTAATACGTTCATTCCATTGGGGAAGCCTTTCCTGAAAAGCTGGTAACACCAAGGATGTTTCTCTGCTTTCCTGGTAATTTGTTCCTTTCTCTCCATAGAGGCCACAAACTGAGGGCCCACTTTCTTTTCTCTTATTTCTTTAATTTGCTGTCATTATTATTATTTTCATGTCTATTGTTTGACAGTTCCTAAAGAATGAGAGATCCAAATAAAAAACAGATTCTAACTTCCTTTGACTCATGGAAGATGGCTATCACTGGACTCATACTTGCTTGTTAGCTCTTAACAGGAGCTAGGACCCAACTGCCTACCTCAGGACAACCTCTGAGATTAGCTTTCCAACCCAGCTTTATTACAGTGATTACTAGGGTTTTTATTACTATAAATCCATGTTCAAATTGTAGGGGGTTGATGGAGGGAGCTTGTGGAGAGAATATTTTACACTCCATGAAATTCTCAAGGAATTAACAAAAATCTAAACACATTTAAAAATCATTGTAATCTAATTATGGAAAAGTGGTATCATTTGGAAAAGTGGTATGATGTCTTTGATGAGGAACACAATGGAGAGGTTATTAGTAGACAAGTTATAACTGCACATGGGTTTTGTTGGTTAACTAAAAGGCCATCTGTATAACCTAAGTGTTACATAGTTGATTGTAGCCCCAAAGTGGATTTTCAGCGTATAGGAACCAAAAAGTGTCAAAAGGGGAGGGATATACTTGCTGGGGAAAGTAACCTCAATAAATAAGTCTAAATCCTAATCTCAGTGGTTTCAAAAGGAAACATGGGACAAAGCAGCTTGGGGTTGATAACTGCCTCTTGGGTGTCTCAGGCTCTGGAGTGACTGCATAGAGATGGGCTCCTCTGTCCCGGCACTCAGTGAGAACCTGGAGCAGTCATCAAGAAGGAATCTGGTTGGGATAAGCATTAAATGCTCTAGTGAATAATTTTAGCCTACAAAGTATTCTTTAATATGCCCCAGGGAAGACTCTGAGTATCTTGTATCTAAGTTCTCCTATGACAATAATTTCACAGAATGATAGATTCTAAAATATTAAAAGGTATTCATGGTAATGAGCCACATCTCTTCAAGAGTTCACAGTAATAAACTATATCTCTTCAAAAAATTTTTCTTATTGGCTCAGAGTAGTGCCTTTCTTTTTTTTTTGAAACTTCATCACCATCTTCTTTATAATTATTTAAATTAACCAAAATTGATCATATTCCTGTGGGAAACAATGGTAAAATTTCATTCTAGAATGATTAAATCAAGTTAACATATGTATAATCTACAGTATATTTTCGCAGTGTGAGCAGTTTAAATTCAGTCTTAGCAATTTGCAAACACATAGTATCTTATTATTAGTAATAGACATCATTCTATGTAAAAAAAACATCAGTCAAAACCTCTTCCTTCCAGGTGCCTGGAAACTTGTGCCCTTTGGTAAACGTCTTTCCTAATTTCTCCACACTCCAGCCCTTGTAGTCTCTCAGTATATTTGACATGTTTAGGTTTCCCATGTAAATGAGATCATGCAACACAGTACTGAGTATTCAGTCAACTTATAATTATTAGTTGTCTGTGTTCTTTCCCCATTCTCATTATTCAAAGTAAAATTTCTTTCAATAATCCCAATTCTGTTTTTCCTTATGTGCCTTCTAATGGTAGAAGGCACCATCTTGCCAAGCCCGTTTCTGTGCCTAAGAGCATTTGCCTTTCTTACACAGCTCTTAAAACTCAGGTTTGGATCTAGGCATCAAAGCTCTCAGGACTGTGTCTCATGTTATGATGATATACAGCTCTTTTATTTCCAAATCTTTGATTCTGTGTTACTTTATTTATTTTTCTGGTTGTGCTGATAAAATACATGGGTGAAAAGCAAGTTAAGTGAGAGTGGGTTTCTTTCAGCTTGCAGTTACAGTCCATCACAGCAGGCAAGGGGACCATCCAGCACTGCAGCAAAGTCAAGCTGACAAGGGCTTGAGGGAGTGGCTGGTCACATGGCAGCCACAGTCAGGAAGAAGGAGATGAGTGCTTATGCTCACTAGCTTCCTCGTTTATGCAGCCTAGGGAATGGTGCTACTCTCTTTGGGATGGTTCTTACCACCTTAATCTATTCAAGATAATCCACCACAGGCATGGCCAGAGGCTAACCTAAAATAGATAACCCTCAAAGATGTTCCTAGAAGCATGACTTCTAGGTGCTTCCTGATACTGTCAAGCTGACAGTCAATATTCATCATCACACACATGTTTGGAGAACTCTTCTTACTGTTGGGTCAAGTACTTTCCTCCCCCAGCACTTATTTGAACTCTGTTACTCATCCTCTTCCAAGAAGAGACCTTTGTAATTTCATGCAGGGGCAGTCAGCCCAGAGGTATTCCTGCTCATTATCCTCTGCTACCTGCACTGGTACAAACAGCTCTCTGCTCAGTGAAAGGTGCTTTGTCTCTTTCCCTAAAGCCTCCTGTCTGTGAAGAGTCCAGAATATCAGCATATGTTACTGTGGAATAAGGATTATTTTAAGATGAAGATATCTGAGAAATAGCTGCTACAGAAAAAGTTCTGTTCCCCTGTCTTCTGAAATAAGAATTCAACTATTTCTTCACAGGGGAGACTGACCATTGCCACCAGAGACATGTCAGCCCCATATCTAAATATAATGTCAGAAAACAAGCACATCTCTGACATTCTGAGGACCTGTTTATTGCTCCCCAGAGTTGCATTTTTCCCTTCCCCTTATTTTCTTCCTTACTTCCTAGTAAGGGAGTCTATAATCTCCAAAGTCCATCTTTCTCTTTGAGCTGCTGTTCTTTGTTAACTCTTTGCTAATTAAAATACACCTTTTTCTCTCTTTCTAACCTGTTAGCCCAAGTTTAATTTTTACACCTTGAGTTATAGAACTCAGGAGAGTAGAAGTCAAGTATTTCTTCTGTAACGTTTAGAACACACAGGAATCAATCTCTTTGATTCCTAGGATCTCCTGTAGCTCACAAGTCCCTTAGCTTCCTAGCTCTCCTCTATATCCCAGAGGTTGAATTATTATGTGTTGAAATGTGCAAGGAAACAGTTTCCCATTTTATAGAAAGTTAAAATCACTAACTCCAGGAGGGAAAACAAAGACTCATATCCACTTGTAAGTTGGATATGGTGGCATATAGCTACAATTCTGAACTTGGGAAGCTGAGGCAGGAGACTGCTAAGAGTTCAAGGCCAGCCTTGGGTACATAGTGAGTATAAGACCAGCCAGGGCATCTGAATGTAATCGGGTCATATGGATGTCACAGAAAGGCATACTAGAGACCCTTGATATGTGGAAAGGGTTCATTATTCATATATGCTGTTAACTGTAAGTGTTTTAGAGGCAAGGCCATTTTCATTACTCTCTATAGCAGTGGTACTCAGTCTGTGGGTCACAACTCCTTTAGGGGTCAAACAACCCTTTCACAGGGTCTTTTGTTAGCCTGAAGCTTACCCATTAGGCTAGATTGGTTGAATAAGGAACTCCATGGATCCTCTTTGGGAAAGTTCTTCATTTAGTAGGATAAAGGAACAGAACACTTTCTGGTGGCAATGGTAAGTCTCTCCTGGGAAGAAATGGTTGAATTCTTTGGGAAAATTCTTCATCTAGGAGGATAAGGCAACAGACCACTTTCTACAGCAGCCGTTTTCCGATATCTTCATTTTAAAATAACTTCTATTCCACAGTAACATAGTAACATATGCTGATGCTCTGGACTCTTCACAGATAGGAAGAATATCAAATATCCTGCATACCAGATATTACATTGCAATTCATAACAGTAGCAAAATTATAGTTATGAGGTAGCAATGAAGATAATTCTATGGTTAGGGTTCAGCACAACATGACCCTGTATTAAAGGGTCATAGCATTAGGAAAATTGAGAGCCACTGCTCTATAGCATCTAGATTAGTGATTTGAATGCCTCTGGTGGGGTTGAAGAGAGGGATCAATTGCCAATGCTAATGCAATGGACTGAGATTGATCCCCAAATCCATTTTAAAATCCTATGGTTATGCCTTCATGTAATCTCAGCACTGGTGAAGATCCATGGGGTTTCTTGTTTAGCCAACCTAGTCTAATAGGTAAGCTTCATTCAGGTCAAAGAGAGACCCTGTTTCAAAGGCGATGGAAGGCTTTCCTAAGGATGACACTCCTCTGGCTTACAAGCATGCACGTGCGTGCGAGCACACACACACACCCAAATACTCACCACTCCCAAGTATACCTGCACAAGTATAAGTGCACGTTAAAAAATTGTATGGGTGTGTAAAAATTGCTGAAAGCTTCTGCAAGTTCTTTATTATACCACATGAATGTGCCTCTGTCAGAAAATGCTGGGAAGAAGTACCCATTTGCTAAACAGTCTCATGTAGTCCCTACTATATACCCTCTCTGCTTATTTCCACCAACTTACCACCCCCATGTTCCCTCCTTCTCCCAACTGTCCATCCATGTGAGAGTTGACATTGGCATTTGTCTCTACTTTATATTTCTACTCCCAGACCTTACTCATCCCATTGCTGCTATACCAACCCCTCCCATGCTGCTATATCACTGCCCAGTGCCCCTCTTCATTTAAGCTATAAAGGTCCAGATTGAATCCCATCTGTTCTTAGGATCTTAGAAATATCCCACCCTAAAGGACATGCATACTGTTCATTCTGCATTTATTATGTTTGACCTTTAAAAAATAACTTATTTGCTTCTTATGTATTCATCTTGGCTATGAATTCTCAGAGAATATTGGATAGTTCTTTGCATCCTTCAAAAGTACAGTGCTTTGTGTTGGGCACAACCTCAATGTGCTCACTGAGATTGCCTGTCATTTGCAATTTGGACTTACCTGACTGGTATCTATGGGACATGGGATGAAAGAGGCTTGGGAGAGGAACTGAGTGGTACCCAAAAGATCTCTAACACCATCAGTATCACGCTTATATTCTTTGACAGGCTCCAATCTCATCTTCTCCTTTGGAAGTAAGGCTTCATAGCAAGGGGCATAGCCAGAGGGAGGCAGGAACTTAAATTCTCCATGCCGACCACCCATCAGGAAGCGTACTCTGTCATTTCAATACAACAGAAAAAAAAGATGTCAAAAAGTATCCTGTTTCAAATAAATGAATATTAAAGGTTTTAGCCACACTCAAAATCATGCTGTTGGAAACTCATTGAACTCAGATCAGCACAGCAAATATTCACAAGTATATAGATAACAACACAGAGAACTGAGTGTCCAGGCACCATCCTAAATGAGCTTAATGACATGTTCTTAAAAGGTTTACTACATGTGAATCACTTGGTGGTCATCCTTACCTCAGTTAGTCATCACAGTAGACATTACTATAATATTGAGAACATAGCAAGATTCTTCTCTATAAAAATCAAATTGAAACTTCACCATGGAAACATGTATTTTTACTTGAGATAAATTATCCACATACTAGTTAAAAATGTAATAAAATTACATATATAGAATAGTAAATGCTGAATGTTTAGGTGAAATATGTAATGCTAGAGGTTTGAACACAGCAGAGGCTGTGGTTCCCAGAAAAGCCATAGGAAGGCACTGGTGGGGGGTTGGAGGAGAGTAAAAGGGCAAACAGTTGCTCCTTAGGACATCACTGCCTCCCTAAGGGGTACCATCTCTCTGTTGGCCCACAGGCCTGACAGCGTGGTCCACCCATTTTCTAAATCACATCTTTGATCCACTCATTTGATTCCCTTTCACACAGACACTTGATCTAACAGCAATTTCTAACAGTACCAATTACAAATCAAAAGTGAGAGCCTCTGGATGCTGGTACCACCTTGGTCCAACCAAGTCTCATTTCCCATAGAAGGAGAAAGGACTCTTTGGGCTTCACAGCAATGGTAGGCAGACATTAGTTAACATTTAAAAAGTAGTTCAATATTTTTATTCAGCTTTATGGATGAATTTCAGTTTCTCTAACAGGAGCACAGGAAAAGATGCTATTTGACAGTGGTGCTTTGTATGATTCTAGTCTAGTGACTACAAATGCAGCTTTCACAGATCAACTTCAATTATATAAAATAGAAGAAATAGACTGCAGTTTTAAGTAATTAAAACATGATAAGATATATAGTCCTTGGAGGCTCACTAATAATCTTACACAGGAAAAATCAATAGGAACATTGTGTTGGCATTCAACATTCATACACTACTTACTTCTTTCCACTGAAAAACAATGGCTGAGCCTATACAATTCATACCTGACTTTTCACTGGGGTTTCAGTGACAAATAAAAATAGCTAGTGTTCCTAATGTCACAAAGCAGGTCAGATGTGAATAGGCTTAATCATCGGCTTAATCAGGGATACGTAAAATAACTCAGAGGAGGAAGTAGGTTGTAGGGATGGCATCAAGAAAGGCCTCTTTGTGGAGAAGTCAATGAGCTGAAGATGTAGAGGAGGAGGGTCTCAATAGTGGGATACATGCAAAGGCCCTAAGATAGGAAACTAGGTAGTGCTATGGATGAAGTCATTATCAACCTGAGAAAGGGGAGAAGAAATCTGAGGGAAGGGGCTGCATAAAGCAGTCTGTATGCCCTGGCAAAGAGTTTGGCTTTAGTCTAGGTAGGAAACTTACCATGGAGTTTAAAGTGAGGAAATACAATATTCTTCTAGTACTCCTACACCGATAGGTCTGGGGACCAAATAGAAAGCTCTTGAAATAGTCAGAGGGAAGAGGGGGTAGCTTGGACCAAGGTGATCTAAACAGCCAGATGCCAGTTTTGTTTGGCATTAGAATGGATAGGAATTGCTGGTGTGTCAAGTGGATGTATGGAGGCGGTGGGATAAGTGGAAGAAGGTTATGATTAAGCAAAGCTGTCAAGGCAGGACACTTTGCTCCAGGGCATCACTTCCTTTAATTGGAGCATTCTGGGAGGGGAGCCATGTAAGAAAGCCTCCATGTTGGCTGCATAATTGCAATTGTGGAAATATCCCAATTATGAATCTGGAAAGTAAAAATCTCTCCAAGTGAGAAATAGTACATTTTTCCCTTCCCAATAAGAACACATTATTGAAATGGCCTTTTATAAAATGCTGCTTTTCAATTAATTATAGAAATCATACAAAGCCTCCCACTTCCTCATTTTAAAGCAGTAAACAACAATAGTATAGAATTAGAACCACAATTGTCCCTGAGAGTGTGCCTACATGGAGTGTTATGCAACAGGGCATGATTTATGTGTATTTAGAATATGAGCTATGACATTAGAACAAAATTGAATCATTAGGCTATAAAGTTACTAATTTAGTGAGCCTTCTGGAAATAATGACTAAACCACAAAATTATTTGTTGAGAATTTCCCAGTTCAGTTGAGTCTAACAGATTGTGTTATTGACATGCTGAAAGTACAGGATAGAGGTGGGTCTGTTTGAGTGGAGAGATAATAAATGAAGTTATCCACCCTTCTCTCCTCACTGAGGACCCATCCTATAAGAAGTGCACTGGGCTGGGAGCCTAGGAAGCAAGAGTGTTGGTACTCACTACTCTGTGGATTACAGGAACACATAAATGGTCTGTCTGTAGATTTCTAGCTAGATTTAATTATTCATAAACACTCTTGCCAGATACGTTTAGTTTGAAAATTTCTCTTGTGTTTAAAATATGCTGGAGAGATAACAAATCAAGACTGGTTGGCGTCTGTGTAGCATTTAAAAGGAACAGTGCTTTCCGTTTTTATGTTTTTATGCCCCTATTATTAAAATGAGAGTGATAATTTGGCTATAAATTGTATCTCCTGTAATGGCCACAAGAATTGTAAAATGAAAAATTAACACAGGGAAAAGGGAGTGAGTGCTTATTGCTTACTGGAGCACTTATCTTCAGATATCATATGTGTGCTGCAGTGGGCAGAGACAAGGGTGTGTGCTGCTTCTGAACTTTGACTGAATCAGAGCCCCTGGGCCCAACAGGTGGGACTGAATTGGCGTAGGCCCCAGGCACACCCTCAAGCTGTTGGTCCTTCTCTCATTGTTCAGGAACAACCTGACAGAGTTTGTGGGAGGGGATTCAACAAACAGCCACCACTACTGGAGGATAGAACCATATCTGTCCCAGGGCATCCGGATTGAGGTCACAGGAAATGACTAGTAATAGCATGTTAAGTTTGAATATAACAATTAGAAGAAAACAAAATGCCCCAACCTTGCTTTAACTATGGAATCTTTATTGTTTTGGTACTAGAAAACCCATTAAGCCCATAACTTTGTGCATGTTAGGTAAACCACTGAGTTATACCCTCCCATACTGATGTACAATACTGATGGGAGTTCTCCACATTTTAAGAGAGGTCCACAAGCAGACCCATGAATCCATAATTCAGATGCCTAGTATCTCTAGACTCTAGAGAGAAATGCTGATTAGTTCCACAGGTTATAGCAAAACAACTATGAAGTTTTATCAGCCTCAGATTACATCCATCTCCAGACTGTGGAGGGAAAAGACTCATGCAGAGAGAACTGTGGAGGAGGACCCAGAGTGTTTGCCCACCCATCTGAAGCTGCCTGATGGGAACTTCTCAGAAAACAGATCAACAACCTCTGGTGTTCAGCAGGTAACAGAACACAGCAGGGAAGAAACAGCTGTATAATAGAGATTTGTCCATTTGATCAGAGTCATTCCAGAGCCCATCCACTGAAAGGACAAATGCAGGCTCTGCAGAAGAATGTGCCAACACTCTTCATCCAAGGACCTCTGACAAGAAAGATGAATGTTGAATGAGGCCAGAAGCCCAGGACCAGGAGAGGTAGGCCAGGGTTGGAGGACATGAGAGGACGCATGCAGGTATGGCTATGCCAAAGATCACAGAAGGGGAGTCCAACATGCATCTCACTAATAAATCTACAAAAGTGGTGAGATGCAGTGGTTATAATGAATTCCACTCAGTGGTACAGTGCCACATGACCACTGTACCAATTCCATACTGCATGACATTTCCAAGACAGGTATCTCTGGACTCAACTTAAGAGAGTTCTGAAACAGGAGTTGGTTTACTAGGTAGGGAGCAGTTTCCTGAGACTCTAGCCCATACTCTCACTGCAGGGATAAATTGGGTGAGCTTTTGAAACTTCACTGGCTACAACTCTGTATTTTATAATCAAACAGTTGAAGGATTTAAATCATGGACCCAGGATTTTTATTCCTAACAGGAACAATAAAATCTATAGCATCCACAAAAGAACTCATTTAGGGTCAGAAATCCAGAGCATGGGTTTCCATGGATAGAAATTGAAATTACATGTGCCTGTTTGTTTCTCTCAATAAATTCTTTACTGGACATTTAATCTTGACCTGATCTTAAAAAATAACTCTTTTCATTCACAATTGAAAACATAAAATTGAAATGTAAATTTCTCTTTTTTTATAGGTGCTTTCCCTGCCTTCCAGTTTCTCTGCCTCTACCAATGATCCGTTAAGTAGAGAATTCAAGAACTACGTTCATTAGGATGAGTTATTTTTTATACACAGATTTTCCCCTACACTAACCAATTTAAAAATCAACAATTTTATAGGAATTCAAATAATTTTTACATCCCAAGTCACTGCAGTAAGAATGGGTAACTAGAAATAAAAATAACAAAGATTTCTGGTCAGGATTTGAAGAAAGATGAACCTGTCTTCTCTGCTGATGGAAACATAAACTTGTGAAGTCAAAATGGAACAAGTCTGGAGGTTTCTCAAAACACTCAAAATAGACCCATATGACCCAGATATTCCACTCTTGCATACATATAGAAAGGACTGGAAGTCAACTTGCTACAGAAATACTTGAACTTCTGTATTTATTGCTATACTATTAGAAAAACAGCCAAGAAAACTGAGGGTTGAGGAAAATGTGCTGTGCACACACACAGTGGGATTTTGTGCATCAATAAAGAAAACAATGAAATCATGACTTTCTAAGAAAGCAGATACATCTAGAAATTGTCATGATACTTGAAATAATCCAGACCAAGAACAAAAAATATTGAATGTTTTCTCTTACACATGGAGCCTAGATTTAAAATTTATGCATATATATCATATATTGGATTAGGTAATGAAATTGGAAATATATAATCACTAAAGCAATGTGCCATTTCTCTGAGGTTCCTCCTTGAACTCAGATATTAAGAAGATTTTTTTTCTTCCTAAGGAGTTTACAAAGATAAACATTTCTTCCTCTCAGAGATGAACAAGTGTTTTGGTCCTAGCCTCCTGGAAACAAACAAACAAACAAACAAAAAGAGGGGGTGTGCGGTATTGTAGGGGAAGTTTTGTTTGCCTGAGAAATTTTGAAAATGGAGAGAAGTGACACCAGGTGAGTACCACTAGCATATATGATCTCATCTTGGAGTTTTTGCTGCTAATTCACAGAAGCAATGAGGATGCTTCTTGTCATGTTTTAAAGACTTATCTGTGAACAAAAACACAGTCCAAATGAAGACAGACCTTTTCATGCTCAAAAATCATTCCTAGGTTTCTCTTTCATCATGTGACACTGCTATCCTCCATGGCTATCTAGCCAGCACAGAGAGGAGCTCTAGTCTTTCTAGGTGTCTCAATCTTGCAGCTCCTATTTAACCTTCCAAAAGAGCCGATGTAGTGGTTCAAAGAAGCAAAGCATACATCAGAGGGGATTGTTAGCAAGCTTTTGCTGACCTGAGTTTAATCTATAAGTCATGATTCATAATTGCATCTTTAGTCTGTACTGCTAAGACTGGAGAACAATCTGAGTTATGGACATCTTCATATTCCTAGTCTTACAGGCTTGCATGTGACGAAGCCCAAGGCAAGCCAGACAGCATTCATCTTGTTCTCTGCAGCAGTATACTTATCTCAGCAATAATTTCCACAGCACTGACCACAGCAAGCTGGAAATAGCTAAGCTGTCAGTTATCTGAATTTCAGCCAACTCTGGTGGATACCAATGGAAAAAAAAAACCCAGCAACTACTGATACCAACAGTTTTTTGGATTATTATTATTTTATTAGAAATGGCTGGCAACAGTTATATACGATGATTAAATACATCAAAAGTGGAATGTAAAGCTATAAAACATATTCTACTAGAGTAAATAACTCAGTATTTTTAGAACATAAGAGCACCCAAAATTCACTATTTACTATGGCCTTTTGTATTATGCCATCTTAGTGACTCATGCCCTGGTGCTATTTACAGTTGAGGGGCAAGGATGGTGTCATCTTTTAACAAAAGTGTCTTGGCATCAAAATAATTGACAATTCCAGGTGGTTCCACAGTACATATGCTCATCTTCAATTCTGCGTTGTCTAGGATTGCCCCCCCCCCCATCACTGCATGAGCAACACTACCCGCAAACAGGCTGCACTGGGAAGAAAACCACAGCAGCACATTCTAACAGTTAGGGAGGGGAGCACATATTGATTTGTGCATTTTGTCAGTAATTACTCATGCAGCCATTGACTTCACCATGGGTAAATCTAATTGAAAAAAGATTTTTGCTCCTTGTGCACTTTGCTCTTCCATGATTGCTGGCAGGGACATCCTAATCAGGTGTAATTAACAACATAGTTTGCAATGATACAAACAATTATGAAAAAAAATCAAGAGTATGACCTCATTAAAGATCACTGAGTAGAAGGTAATGGAATTGTGAAAGAGAAATCTAATTTATAAACTACACACAAATTAGAAATGAGTATGAGACACAATTAGGATCCTGAGTTGGGAAATAGGATTTTCTCCCTAGGTGGGCACACTACCTTACTTCCCTCTTGGAAAAATGCCAAATAACAAGCACGTATTTTGTAATATGATGTGAACTGACAATTTAAAAATTAAAAATATATGCTTGCTTATTTTCAGTAAGACATTTTAATTAACCTAGAGTTAATATCCTGGCCTCTCTTTGCATAATTGAACTAAGGTGGTACAAGAAGTGGCAGATTTTAGTACCAAACTATACTTCACAAGTTGATGTAAAAGTGTTGGTTTATTCATTCATTCATAATTGTAAACAGTTGACTACTCTTCAGTATAAGACCCACACAAACCTGGAACGAAGACACCATCTGATGATGTATTGCAGAATTATATATGTGTAGGTAGTGTCTCTACCTCTCTGTGATCATACCCTGTCAGGAGATACAGAGACAGAAATTTCCTAGTGCCAAGTATGTTCTCAGGGACAGGTGTAACGGCTTTTGAGGTACACTTGAATCACTCTTCATCATCTGCTCAGATGCTATGAGAAAAAACACCTGGATCCAAGCTCTTGACTCTTAGAGACGGCACGTCTGGACTCCTCAAGTTTGTTATATTCTGCCAGTGAACAGCTCGTTGTTCATCCTGTAACTTTACTTCTCTGTTATTGGTGTGCTCTGAAGGCTACGTGATCTGCTGACATGGAGATGAGATGCTAGAAATGTCTTCTAAATATGGATGGCATTCATTGACCCACTACACCTTTACCTCTTCTGAAGTTCTTCATCAAGAGAAGATTTCAAAGCAAGTTCTACCCAAATCAAACATAAATCCTACTGATGAATAGTGACTGAAAATTACCAAATTAGGAGATGGCTCAGATGAGTGAAGGGTGCAGCCAGCAAGCCTGATGGCCTCAGTTCAGATGCCCAGAACCCACTAAAAGCTGTTATAGTAGCACAAGCATCTTTAATCCCAGCATGCCTCAACTGGGAGATAGAACGTAAAGATAGGTGAATCCATGGAAGCTCGAAGACTAGCTAATCTAATGCATGCAACATCAAAGAACAAGACAGACCCTGCCTCAAACAAGGTGAAAGGTGAGGACTGATATACACCTGAGGTATGCCTGACCTTTGTACATTCATTGTATCAGGCATGCTCTCACATTCACACACACATGAGCACACATGTCACACAAACACACACATACACAAATTACTATCATGTATTTTGCAAAGGCGGATGCACTTTTCTTTAACTGTTAACTACCCAAAACAATCAATTAGCCTGCAGCAGATTGGAGGAGACACTCTCTGAAGATTTGAATTTACACATGGAACATCTATATGACAATCCTTTCTCTAAATGCTCAGGGCTCATGGTGGAAGGGGCTGTGGAAAGATTATAAGAGCTGGAGGGGATGGTGACTACAGTGAGGCCGTGCTGTTTTCATAGGATGGAGCTACTGCATCACAGTGGCTGTGACTGAACGCATGATTCCTGAGCAAGTTGGGGGTGTGTGGCCAAGTCTTATTTCTAACTGAAGAGCTATTAGCGATTGATGGTTGCTGGGAAAGAGAGTGTATGTTTTCTTTAGGAACATAACTCCTTGGGAGGCTACCTATCTTCTAGTAATGTCCCTAGACTCCTGCACATATAGGCAGAAATAAGTGGACTCAGTGGGTTTAAAAACACAATACATGCAACTAGGAAAGACAGTGGTAGAGGGACCTGAGAGGAGATGGAGAAGAGGGAATGAGGTTAGATTTCATCAAACACATTATGTACATGCATGAAAAAAATTAAACAATAAAATACTTTAACAAAAATATCTCTATTAAAATGTGTTTTATTTTACTTAAATTAAATGTCAAACTAACAAAAATTAATTAAAATTATTAAATTAAATATTAATAAAATAATGTATAATGATTAGAAAATCTAAATAGTTTTCTCAAATGAGATCTTAGAAGGTAAGTGCTCTCTCTCTCTCTTCGTAAAAATAATCTAGAGCCAGTGAGTGGCATTGGTCAAAAGAAAGGGAAAAGGTGTTACAGGGGAAACTGAGGACATGGACTCTGCAGAGAAGTGCTTCTAGGACTGACTTCTCAGGGTCACCTGTTTCTCCACAGAAGGCACCAAGCCAGAGGGATGACCCAATGTGTGCTGCCTTAGACTTCTATGCAGCCTCTCTGCTCCTTGGGAATGGAGCTGGGAAGATGTGCACTGGGACTTACATGAGGCTCCTTTGGACTGCCTTAGGGCCTGTGCTCTAATACATTCTTATCTCCCCTCAGAAAATACAAAGACAGACATGTTTGTGTTAATCTTTGTGAGTGCTGAAGCCCATGTCAGTGGTTTCACTCTGAAAATCCTACTCTGGGGCTTTGCAGTCGCTGTTTTTCAGTCCACACTAAGCTCCTGTTCTCATACCCTGCCCCTGCTGCATTATGGTATCCATGGATACCATAGTGTGACTGAAACTGTAACTCCTATGTCTGGCCTTGGATTTGCCAGGTATGTTGGACTGAATGGATCACTGGTCTTCAGGAATCTGTTCATCTCCCCATCTCAGCACTGATATCACAGGTGCACATAATCTCCTGGCTTATTTTTATATGTATCCTTGGGATTGAATGTAAGTGTGTGTGTGTGTGTGTGTGTGTGTGTGTGTGTGTGTGTGTGTGTATAACTGAACTATCTTCCCAGCTCCCCCAAATATATGGCTTTAAATGATATAGCAGGTCCAGATATTTTATCTGGAATTTCTAGAGATGTATTTTGGATTTTAGAATTCATAAGCATTCAAAAAAGAAAGAGGCTGTATGTAACATGCACACATGTCTAACAGAGCCACCAGCCAGAGGAAAAGCCAATATTTAGGCATACAAATATCTCTGCAGTTAAACATGCAAAAATTCATAGAAATTATGTTGTCAAAAGTTGAAAACCAGTTGAATTTCTATTGATGACAGCTTTGCTACAATTTTTGTTCAGGTTACATTTGCAACAAAACATGTCCTGAACAAATTTGTGGTTTTTCAAAGAATCTTATACTTTGCAATTATTGATAAGAAACTCCTAATGTTTCATGGGATTTTTTTTCTAAAAATCAATTTGGCCACATCACTATAAATTTAGATCTTAAAAAATAATACATTTTTCTTTCTTCTGAGAGGAAGAAAACAACAATGCAAAACCAGAGTCATATGCAGGTACAAATGTAATATTGCTAGTTTTAACAATAGAAATAGGATTAGCATGAAAACGTAGCACTAAAGTAATGGCTGTATTATGAGGCAGTGAAATGAAGAAAGATTATTTGGCCATCACAATAATTTTGAAGGTACCTAATGAGTCAGGAAAAATCTCATTACTTATTTCTGGTTGAAAAATTATACTTCATATTGTAGTGACTGCAATTTAGAAATTATATACACATTTGTAACAAAAGATGAATATAACAAAATATTAACAGTGATTATAGCTAATCATTAGAATTAGAAGGTATGCCAGGCAGTGGTGGCATATGCTTTTAATTCTAGCATTTAGGATGCAGAGGCAAGCAGATCTCTGAGTTTGAGGCCATCCTTGTCTGCAGAATTAGTTCCAGAATAGCCAGAACCACACAGAAAAACCCTGTTTTAAGAAACCAAAAATAAAATAAAATAAAATAAAATAAAATAAAATAAAATAAAATAAAATAAAATAAAATAAA